>NC_137797.1:99532885-99600385 GCF_963383645.1 Muscardinus avellanarius
CTCCTGTTTCAGCCTCCCAGATGCTGGGATTACAAACGTGCACTACCACGCCTGGTTTTGGCTTTATTCTTTATTATCTTTTGTTTTGTTTTGTTTTGTTTTGTGATTGTTTGTGGTACTGGGGTTCCTGGAAGCCCTTCTACCTCCGGGCTACACTCCCAGACCTATTTTATATTTTTATTTGGAAACAGGGTCTCCTAAGCCAGCGCGCGCAGCTGGCTTTGAACCTGTGCGATCCTCCTGTCTCCGCCTCCCAAGCGCGGGGATTACAAGCGTGCGCCACCATGCTCTGAAGTTATATAAATTTAAAATGATCTGTACTTTGAAAGTTTGGTGCAGCTGGCGTGTATGTCATTCTTGGCTCGTTTCCTTCCACACCACACCGTCTAATTCACTTACAAATTCTGTTCACTCCACCCTTAAGTCCAATTCAGAACCCAGCTACTTTTCCTCATTCCATTGCTTGGACCCAGCAACCTGCATCTCTCCCCCCATCATCTCAGTATCCTTGTCCTGTGGCTTCTGTCCCTGCGGCCATCATCGTCTATTAAACCTATGGATGGGGTCACATCACTCACCTTCTCGCATCCTCCATTGGCCGTCCGTCTCTCTCACGCAAGAGGCAATGTCCTTACGAGGTCCTGACATGACCTGACCACCCTCTCTGACCTCGCCCTTTTCTCTGCCTTCGCTCAGCGGCGCAGACCCCTTGGCCGCTCCTCCCAGAATCAAATATGTTTCCATCAGGAGCTTTTGCACTTGTAGTTGGCTCCGCCTTGAACGCTTTCCCCTTCCCAGTGACTTTTGCCCTCATTTTTCAGGTCTCTGCTCCATGGTAGCCTAATCAGTGAGGCCACTCCTTAGTACTGTCTATAAAGTAGCAAATGTCACTGGTATTCTCATGTATGTACACAATGTCCGTGGAAGTAATTCCTTCAATGAATCACCCTCTCCTCCTCCCTTCCCCTAGGCCACCTCACTGGCTCCACTGTGAAGACCCTCTGGCATTCCAGGTACTCCCTAGCTTCTGCATATTAGAGAAAACATATGCATGCCCCTTCACTTTCTTTCTTTCTTTCTTTCTTTCTTTCTTTCTTTCTTTCTCTCTCTCTCTCTTTCTTTCTTTCTTTCTTTTTTATTTGGCGGGCCTGGGGATGGAACCCAGGGCATTTGACCTCCAAGCTACATCCCCTGCCCTATTTTTTTATTCTTTTTTATTTTGTTTTATTTTTATTTTTGCAGTACTGGGGATGGGACCCAGGGGCATTCTCCCTCCAAGCAACACCTCCAGCCCTATTTTTTGTTCTTTCTTTTGAAATAGGGTCTCAATAAGTTGCAGAGGGCCTTACTAAGTAGCTGAGGCTGTCCTTGAACCACGATCCTCCTGTCTCAGCGTCCCGAATGCTGAGATTACAAGCGCGCGCCACCATGCCTGGCTGACCCTTCACTTTCTGTGACTGGCTAATCTATTGCTAATGATGCTGAACATTTATCCTATGTGGGGAAGTGGGGGAGATGGGGAGGGATCTGGGGGAACGCTCGTCAAGGGTTGTGTAATTTACGTTATGATGTGAGATTATAATGCACCAATAAAAGCATATAAAAATAAAATAGCAGCCAGGCGTGGTGGCACACTCTTGTAATCCCAGCATTTGGGAGGCTGAGACAAGAGCATAACAGTTTGTGAGCAGCCTCAGCTACCTAGTGAGGCCCTTCATAACTTGTGAGGCCCTTTGTAACTCAGTGAGACCCTGTTTCAAAAGAAAGAATAAAAAGCTGAGTGTGGTGGCACATGCATGTAATCCCAGCATTTGGGAGGCTGAGACCAGAGGATCACGGTTTGCAGACAGCCTCAGCTATTTAGCAAGGCCCTTTGCAACTCAGTGAGACCCTGTTTCAAAAATAAAAAAATTGCCGGGCATGGTGGCGCATGCTTGAAAGGCGGAGACAGGAGGATTACGCAGGTTCAAAGCCAGCCAAGCTGGCTTAAGAGACCCTGTTTCCAAAAATAAAGTAGGTCTGGTAGTGTAGCCCGGCAGTAGAAGGGCATCCAAGAACCCCAGTACCACAAAATAAATAAATAAATAATAAAAAAATAAAAAGACTACTGAGCATGGTGACGTACACTTGTAATCCCAGTACTTGGGAGGCTGAGACAGGAGGATCACACAGGTTCGAAGCCAGCCTCGGCTACTTAGTGAGGCTCTCAGCAACTTAGCGAGACCCTGTTTCCAAATAAAATATAAAATAAAATAGGTCTGGGAGTGTATCCCGGAGATAAAAAGCCCCTGGGTTCTACCCCCAGTACCAATAAATAAATAAACAAACAAACAAATAAATAATAGACTAAAAAATAGGGTGGGGTATATCTTGGAGGTACAATGCCCCTGATTTCCATCTCCAGTACCACAAAATAAATAAATAAAAGAAATAAAAGAAAGAATAAAAAATAGCTGGGCGTGGTGGCGCACAACTGTAGTCCCAGCACTTGGGAGGCTGACAAAAGCGGATCATGCAGGTTCAAAGCCAGCCTCAGCAGTTTAGTGAGGCTCTCAGCAACTTAGTGAGATGCGCTGTTTCCAAATAAAATATAAAACTTGGAAGTAGAAGGCCCCGGGGGTTCCATCCCCAGTACAAAAAAAAAAAAAAGACTGAAAATAAAATAGCAAATGTCTTCTGCATTTCCCATTCCCCTCACCTTAGTTTTTCTTCATGTTTATCACCTCCTGAGTATTTACAGATTTAATTATTCATGGCCTGAGTTCCACCACTAAGAGGGGAGGGCTTTTCCCCCTCTATTCCTAGTATATAGAACAATGCCCGGCACTCAATAGATATCTTTTGAGCCTATGATGAATATTTTATTATGTGTCTGACCCTTAGATGTCAGTCAGCATTTCTACCTTTGTTTCAGTGCATCTGTTTTTTATTATTAGCATTTTAAAAAATGTACCTGGCACATGGCCTTGTACATAACTGTCATTTATTTTTTAATTAATTAATTAATTTGGTGGTACTGGGGTTCCTGGAAGCCCGTCTACCTCCGGGCTACACTCCCAGACCTATTTTTACATTTTTTTTAAAATTTGGAAACAGGGTCTCCTAAGCCAGCGGGCGCAGCTGGCTTCGAACCTGCGCGATCCTCCTGTCTCTGCCTCCCAAGCACGGGGATTACAAGCGTGCGCCACCACGCCCAGCCATAACTGTCATTTAGCTGGGTGTGGTGGTGCACACTTATAATCCCAGCATTTGGAAGCTAAACAGGAGGAGGATGGAGGTTTGCAGACAGCCTCAGCTACTTAGTGAGGCCCTTTGCAATTCAGTGAGACACTGTTTCAAAATAAAGAATAAAAAATAGGGCTGGGTGTATAGCTTGGAGGTAGAATGTCCCTGAGTTCCATTCCCAGTACTGAAAACAAAACAAAACAAAAACCTGTCATTTAGTTACAAGTGAATGCAGTTGGGCATGGCAGCACACTCTTGTAATCCCAGGGAGGCTAAAACAGGAGGACCAAAGGTTCCAGTTCAGCCTGAAAACTTGTGAGGCCTTCCTCAATTTAGTGAGACCCTGTTTCCAAATAAAGAAAAAATAAGCTGAGTGTGGTGGCACATGCTTGTATGTTTGTTGGGTGTGGTGGCACATGCTTGTTATCCCAGCATTTGGGAGGCAGAGACTAGAGTATCTGGGTTTGCAGGGCATGCTCTGCTACTTAGTGAGGCTCTCTGCAACTCAGTGAGACCCTCTTTCAAAATAAAGAATAAAAGCCTGGCGTGGTGATGCATGCTTGTAATCTCAACATTTGGGAGGCTGAGACAGGAGGATCGGGTTCACAATTAGCCTCAGCTACCTCATGAGACCCTACACAACTTAGTGAGACCCTGTTTCAAAATAAAGAATAGTGTGGGGCATGGTGGCACATGCTTATAATCCCAGCATTGGGGAGGATGAGACAAGGAGATGCGGACAGCCTCTGCTACTTAGTGAAGCCCTCTGCAACTCAGTGAGACCCTGTTTCAAAATAAAGAATAAGCCAGACATGGTGGCACACGCTTGTAATCCCCGTGCTTGGGAGGCTACGACAGGAGGATCGCACAGGTTTGAAGCCAGCCTCAGCTACTTAGTGAGGCCCTCTGCAACTCAGTGAGACCCTGTTTCAAAATAAAGAATAAAATATTGGGCAGGGGGGTGTAGCTCAGAGGTCAAATGCCTCTTGGGTTCCATCCCCAGACCCGCAAAATAAGAAAGAAGGAAAGAAAGAAAGAAAGATAAAGCCGGGCGTGGTGGTGCACTCTTGTAATCCCAGCATTCAGAAGGCTAAGACGGGAGGATCGCGGTTGGCCGACAGCCTCAGCTACTTAGTGAGACCCTCTGCAACTTAGTGAGACCTTTTTCACAATAAAGAATAGGGCAGGGGGCGTAGCTCGGAGGTCGAATGCCCCTGAGTTCCATCCACAGTACCATAATAAATCCAATCAATCAATCAGTGGCTTGGGGTAGTAGGGTAGCTAAAGAGGTAGAATTCAGTCGGGTGTGGTGGTGCACCTCTATAATCCCAGTACTTGGGAGGCTGAGACAGGATAATCACAGGTTCTAGGACAGTCTCAGCAAATTGTGAGACTTATCAACTTAGTGAGTGATACTGTTTCAAAATTTAAAAATAAATGAAAATAGGGTTGGAGGTGTAGCTCAAAGGTAGAGTGCCTCTGGGTCAATACCCAATACAAAAATAATGCCTGAAGCATCACCCAGCAAGTATCAGTAATCATGGTCGAGGGCGTCCTGGAGTCAAACTGGGACGCAGAACAGTTGTGAGGATTCAGTGGGACAGACGTCAAATCAAGAGTAAGCACTCAACACATGTTAGCTACTATTACTTATTTTATTTTTTAACTTTTCTCCTGCTCTTCAAAAAGGCGAGAGGTTGTACTGCCTGGACGACCTCTTCCTTCCCTTCTCCTTGTCTCTCTTCCCACTTCCTCTGCTCTCTGCAGCCCTTCTCTTCTCCCAGGAACCCCAGGCCGTCGGACCTCCACATCTCCGGCAGCTTCTCGAGGACCCCGAGCCTCCCAGGGCCGGCTCAGACCCGGGCTTTCTTCAGCACGCAGCGTCCCGCGCACTTCCCCCAATAAAGTTTTATTGTAACAAAGGAGAAAAAAATGTCCGTCAGTCTTTCCGCAGCAACCAATCAAGAGAGCGGAACGTCTGAGTCCCGCCCCCGAGTTTCGCCCGTCGGAAGGCGGAAGCCGGGCTTCTCCCGCCCGGAACCTGCGTACAGAGAGCGGAAGTGCAGCCGGAAGCCGGCTATCGAGGCGAGCGGCTAGAGCGGCCCTGTAGGGAGGTGGCAGGAAAGGCTGGGAACAGCTGCCGGAGGTGACGGAGCGGCGGCCCCGCCCGGTGAGCTGGAAGACGAAGCTTCCAGGTAGCGGCCCGCAGAGTCTGGCCCAGGGTACGACGAGGAAGTCGGCGGGGTCCCTGCGTCCCGGAGCGGCCTCTTTAAGGGAGGGGGTGGAGCCACGGGAAGGAGGTTGATGGTGAGGTCACGTGGTTGGGGGCACGTGCAGGGCACGAGAGAAGAGCTGAGGGTGCTTCGTCGTTGGGGTGGATACTATGTGGCACCCCTCCCCTCGCAGCATCCTGAGCCTTGGGGTTCAATGGGGTGCACGTGGTGGGGCTGGGGATTAGATCCAGGGGAGGCGGAGGAGGGTGGGTATGGCGATCGAGAAGTGGTTGACGTAGACGCTCCATCCAATGCCTCCGCCATCCAGCTCCACACTCTTGGGCTTCGCATCCGCCAGTCGTCAGGGACTCTAGCTTCACGTCCTCTTTCCTTTGCAGCTCCAAGATAACCCGAGCCCAGCCCCCCCCAGCTCAGTGCGGCCATGAGTGCGGAGGTGAAGGTGACAGGGCAGAGCCAGGAGCAGTTTCTGCTCCTGGCCAAGTCCGCCAAGGGGGCAGCGCTGGCCACCCTCATCCACCAGGTGCTGGAGGCCCCTGGTGTCTACGTGTTTGGGGAGCTGCTGGATATGCCCAATGTTAGAGAGGTGGGTTGCTGGGCCTGGCATCCCCCTGGGCAACTTGGGGCAAAAGTCGTCATTTGAGAATGGATGGTCAGGCTCATTTCCCCACCCCGTAATCATTCAGTAAAACACAGATTCTGTGATAATTAACTGGTAATTTGCAAAAGTAAATAAGCAAGTAGAGCCAGGTGTGGTGTCATATACCCGTTATCCCAGTTCTTGGGAGACCCAGACTTGGGAGGACCACAGATTTGAGGATAGCCTTGGCAAGTAGTAAGACTTATTAATTTAGCGAGACCCTATTTCACAATAAAGAATAGAATATAGGGCAGGGGGCGTAGCTCAGAGGTCGAATGCCCCTGAGTTCCATCCTCAGTACCATAATAAATCCAATCAATCAATCAATCAGTGGCTTGGGGTAGGGTAGCTAAAGAGGTAGAATTCAGTGGGGTGTGGTGGTGCACCTCTATAATCCCAGTACTTGGGAGGCTGAGACAGGGCTGGGGATGTAGCTCAGAGGTAGACTGCCTTTGGATACCACACACACATACACACACAAAAATGCAAGTAAACCTTAGTTTCCCTTCGGAGATGCAGGATATGTAAAACCCACGGGTTTTCTTTTCTTTTCTTTTTTTGCGGTATTGGGGATGGAACCTAGAGGCATTCTACCTCCAAGCTACACCCCCATCCCTATTTTTTATACTTTATTTTGAAACAGGGTTTCACTGAGTTGCAAAGAGCCTCACTAAGTAGCTGAGGCTGGCTGTGAACCCTGATTCTCCTGTCTCAGCCGCCCAAGTACTAGGATTACAACTGTGTGCCACCATGCTGGCTTAGTATTTTTTATTTATATATTTATTTTATTTATTTGTATTTTTGGGTGGTACTGAGGATGGAACCCTTCTCCAGGCTGCACTCCCAGACCTATTTTATATTTTTATTTGGAAACAGGGTCTCTTAAGCCAGCGAGGCTGGCTTCGAACCTGCGCAATCCTGTCTCCACCTCCCAAGCACGGGGATTACACGTGTGTGCTACCACACCCAGCAGTATTTTTTTATTTTTAAGCAAAAGAGCATCTAATTTAGAATAGGAGATCTGCATTCCAGTCTGTCTCCACCAGTGAAATACTCTTTTCTTTTCTTTTTTTTTTGGGCGGTACTTGGGATGGAACTGAAGGGCATTCTATCTCCGAGCTAGACCCCCTGCCCTATTTCTTTTACTCTTTATTTCAAAACAGGGTCTCACTGAGTTGCAAAGGGCCTCACTAAGTAGCTGAGGCTGGCCTCACACCGCGATTCTCCTGTCTCAGCCTCCCAAATGCTGGAATCACAAGCTTGCACCACTATGCCTGGCTTAATATTTTTTTTTTTTGGTGGTGGTACTGGGGGTTCCTGGAAACCCTTCTACCTCTGGGCTATGCTCCCAGACCTATTTTTTTATACTTTTTTATTTGGAAACAGGGTCTCTTAAGGCAGCATGGATGGCTTCGAACCTGCACGATCCACCTGTTTCCCAAGCGTGTGGATTACAAGCGTGCGCCACCACGCCCAGATCTAGCTTAATACTTTTAAAAATTGTGTCACCTTGATGAGGACACATTTATTTTAGGACTTGAGTAAACGAAGATAGATAGCCAGGCCTGATGATGCATGCCTGTAATCCTAGTACTTGGGAGGTTGAGACCAGAGGATCGCCAAGTTCAAAGTTAGCGTCAGCAACTTAGGCCCTCCACATCTTAGTGAGACCCTGTTTCAAAACAAATAAAATAGTGCTGGGAGTGTAGCTTTAAGGTAGCATGACCCTGGGTTCCATCCCTAGTACCACAAAAAAGAAAAGAAAGAATAAAGAAAGAAAGAAAGATTGCATATGATCTCAGGGCCACAGCCCGATTTGCAGTGTCTGATGCACCTGTTAGTCTGAGTTAAAGGTCAGAATTGGATGGGGAAGAAGATATGGGTTAGGAATCGCATCACCAAGGCCTAGATGTGGCACGAGCCCTTCTCGTAGAGTTATCAGAGAGGCAGAGCAGCCCTCTTGGTGAGTCAGGCGAGGTCAAGTTGGATGGAAAGATGGGGCCAGAGAGTGGAGCTGGAATCGGGCTGGGAGGGTGGCGAGGAGCCCTTCCTGTCACCTCTTCTCTTCCCTCATATCCTTGCAGCTGGCTGAGAGTGACTTTGCCTCCACGTTCCGGCTACTCACAGTGTTTGCTTATGGGACATATGCTGACTACTTAGGTAACCAGAGGGGCTGGCTCTGGAGCAGTGGAGATGGGAGAAGGATAGTGTCCGAAGGGACTTCGAAGTTCCCAGAGGTTGGGCGCGGTGGCACACGCTTGTAATCCCAGCATTTGGGAGGCTGAGACAGGAGGATTGCCCAAGTTCAAAGCCAGCCTCAGCTACTTAGTGAGGCCCTTTGTAACTCAGTGAGACCCTGTTTCCAAATAGAATAAAAAAAATAGGTCTGGGGTGTCGCTCAGAGGTCAAATGCCCCTGGATTCCACCCCCAGGACCCACAAAAAAATTTAAAAAATAAAATATAAAGGGCTAGGGGTATGGCTCAGAGGTAGAATACCCATGGGTTCCATCCCCAGTACTGCAAAAAAAAGAAAAAGAAAAAAAGTTGTTCCCGGGATGCCCCACTTAGATTCTCTGAGTTTTCAGGCGTAGGGTCCAGACCTCAGCTGGCATGGAAAACTTAAAAAAAAAATGCAGGGAGAGAAGGCCAGGGCTTTCCTCAAAACTGAAAGGAAGATTCCGTGCCCACTTGGTCCTTTTTTCCTAGCTGAAGCCAGGAACCTTCCCCCGCTCACAGAGGCTCAAAAGAACAAGCTTCGGCACCTCTCAGTCGTCACCCTCGCTGCTAAAGTCAAGGTGAGTGACGGTGCCCTAGTCTAAAGCCAGTGAGGTCTAGAACATCCTTGTGACCCTGGGAGTTTGCATCAGTACAGCCCCCAACCAGGTTCTTCCTGCCCTTCCCTTCCCCTCTGCAAAGGTCTGTATCTAAACACCATTACTGAGCCGGGCGTGGTGTCACACGCTTGTAATCTCCGCGCTTGGGAGGCTGAGACAGGAGGATAAGAGCCAGCCTCAGCTACTTAGTGAGGCTCTCAGCAACGTATTGAGACCCTGTTTCCAAATGAAAAATATAAAATAGGTCTGGGAGTATAGCCCGGAGATAGAAAGCCTCTGGGTTCCACCCCAAATACCATAATAAAAAATAAAAAATAAACACCATTACTGCAGCCTACTGAAGGAAGCATCTTTTGTGTTTTTGATCAATAAAGCAGCAAAGATGCCGATCATGGGCTTCCTCCACTCTGAATAAAGTTCCATGTCAGCAGAGCCTCAGAGCTGGGAACAGGGATGAAGTGCTAGGCTTCTGTAAATAAGAAATCTATAGCCAGGTGTGGTGGTGCACGGCTGTAATCCCAGTACTTGGGAGGCTGGGGCAGGAGGATCGCAGGTTCGAGGACAGCCTCAGCAAGTAGTGAGATTCTCAGCAACCTAGTGAGACGCTGTTTCCAAATAAAATATAAAATAGGTCTGGGAGTGTAGCCCGGAGGTAGAAAGCCCCTGGGTTCCATCCCTAATACCACAGACACACAAGAAAATCTCTAACCCAAAAGTACCTCTTTATTTGTTAAGATTCAATTTCTTGGTAAATATTCCTTACCCACCAGTCCACACTCTCCCAGTTTGAAACTGAAGTTGTTTTCATGTTTTACTGAAATCAGGCTCTTTATATCGGATGCCTCACAAGAAATATCTGTGTGGTGGTAGGCGGAGAATAAGTGATAAGCAGAGCAACTCCGGACCTCCGCACTGCTGGACGCCTGGTTATCAGGCTGCTCTGAGCCCCGGGTGTGGCGGGGAGTCAGGCTGGGGGGAGGCATCCCTTGTGCGTTTATTTAAATAGACTGCCGTTTTCACGATGCCCCTTTTGAGGTGGAGATACTTTTACTCACTTTGCCCTAGAGCTAGAATGGGTGTGAAGAGCAGATGGACTGGGTAGTGGAAAACGGAGAGATTATTTCTGGAAGCCCCTCCCCGCTGAGGAACCTCACAGACCTGTTCTGACCACCCTCTGGCCCCAGTGCATCCCGTACGCGGTGTTGCTGGAGGCCCTCGCCCTCCGGAACGTGCGGCAGCTGGAGGACCTTGTGATTGAGGCCGTGTATGCAGACGTACTCCGCGGCTCCCTGGACCAGCGCAACCAGCGGCTGGAGGTTGACTACAGCATCGGGAGGGACATCCAGCGCCGGGACCTCAGCGCCATTGCGCGAACCCTGCAGGAGTGGTGAGGCCCTGCCCCGCTCACGCTCACCGAGGGCTTCAGGGGGGAGAGGGCTGGGCAGGCTGCAGAGGCAGAGCCGTGGTGGGGAGGGAAATGAGCCCATTCCTCCAAAGGCTTGGGAAGTGGGGGGCAGGAGGTAGTGTCCTGGGAGAGGTCATCAGGGAGGTGGGATTCCTGAAGGGATCTTAAGTTGGAAGCCCAGCTTTGGGGAGGCTGAGATGGGAGGATCATAGTTCGCAGACAGCCTCAGCTACTTAGTGAGGCCCTTTGCAACTCAGTGTGACCCTGTTTCTAAATAAAGAATAAAAAATAGGGGTAGGGGTGTAGCTTGGAGGTAAAATGCCCCTGGGTTCCATCCCCAGTACTGCCAAAAAAAAGAATAAAATTAGAGCTGGGGATATAGCTCAGCCATCCCTAGTACCACCAAAAAAAAGGGACGTTGGGCCAGGCCTGGTGGCAAACTGTGTAATCCTAGTACTTGGGAGGCTGAATCAGGAGGATCTAAGTTTGAAGATAGTGTCAGCAATTTAAGGAGGTTGGTCACCTGTCATTGGCTGGATTCAACCCATTGGTCTCTAACATCATTGTCCATAGGTCATGTGCCTCATCCTTTCTTTTTTTTTTTTTTTTTTTTTTGCAGTACTCAGGATGGAACCCAGGGGCATTCTACCTCCAAGCTACACCCCAGCCCTATATTTTAGTACTTTTATTTATTTTTTTTTATTTTATTTATTTATTTTTTTTTTTGGTGGTACTGGGGTTCCTGGAAGCCCTTCTTCCTCCGGGCTACACTCCCAGACCTATTTTATATTTTTGAAACAGGGTCTCTTACGCCAGCACGGCTGGCTTCGAACCTGCGCGATCCTCCTGTCTCCGCCTCCCAAGCACGAGGATTACAAGCGTGCGCCACCACGCCCAGCTAGTACTTTTATTTTTTGAAACAGGGTCTCACTGAGTTGTGAAGGGCCTGGCTAAGTACCTGAAGCTGTCCATGAACCATGATCCTCTCATCCTCCCAAATGCTGGGATTACAAGCGTGCACCACCACACCCGCCTTTTCTTTTTTTGTCTGTGTCCCTGACTACCCTTCCTGTGTCTTTATTTATCAATTCACCTTTTTTTTTTAATACTGAGGATGGAACCCAGGGGTATTCTACCTCCAAATTACAACCCTAATCCTAATTTTTTTTTTTTTTTTTTGGCATGTCTGAGATGGAACCCAGGGCATTCAACCTCCAAGTTACACCTACTCCCCTATTTTTTTTTTTTTATTCTTTGTTTTGAAACAGGGTCTCACTGAGTTGCAAAGGGCCTAAGTAGCTGAAGCTGTCCGAAAACCCAGATTCTCCAGTCTCAGCCTCCCAGATGCTGGGATTACAAGCGTGTGCCACCACGCCCGGCTCCCAGCCCTAATTTTTTATTCGTTAGTTTGAAACGGTCTCACTAAGTTGCAGAGGCCTTCACTAAGTAGCTGAGGCTGCCCTCAAACCTGCAATCCTCCGGTCTCAGCCCCCCAAGGACTGGGGTTACAAATGTGCGCCATCACACCCGGCTCTTTTCTTTCTTCTCTTCAGCATCTCTTGCCCTACTTTATTTCCCTTTCCTACTGGCATCTTGCGCAGAGCATCCCGGGCACTTCCTCACCCCCTCCTTCCCTATGGGGGGCGGCTTTGCTGCTGGGAGCACAGTGGTAGCTGGTTTCCGGAGCCCCGATGAGGGCGCCCAGCTCAGACGCGGGGTTGGATGCCAGCGCCTGGGCTCACTGTGCCGTGAGCTCAGCTCTCTGTGGAGGTGTTTCATCGCCGGCTCCCCGCAGGTGCGTGGGCTGTGAGGTGGTGCTGTCGGGCATCGAGGAGCAGGTGAGCCGCGCCAACCAGCACAAGGAACAGCAGCTGGGCCTGAAGCAGCAGATTGAGAGCGAGGTGAGCAGGCGCGGGCGGCGGGCCCAGGCTCCCCCAGCCCGGCCCCTGGCCTGGGTCAGATGTGGGCACAGCAGACAGACAAGACCGACAGGGCTGTCGGGTTCTGGAACCCTTCTTGCCAGCCCCCATTCCTTTCCTCCTGGTAGGTTGCCAACCTTAAGAAAACCATTAAAGTTACGACGGCAGCAGCAGCTGCAGCCACATCTCAGGACCCTGAGCAGCACCTCACTGAGCTGAGGGAACCGGCTGCTGGCACCAACCAGCGCCAGCCCAGCAAGAAAGCCTCGAAGGGCAAGGGGTGAGCCGTGCTGGGCGCCGTCGCCTCGGGCGGCCCGTCTTCACCTCAGGGCCGTGGCTGCTCCACGTCCTCTAGGCATTTGCGTGGAGAAGGAGCGGGGGGAGCCTCCAGGGTCTCGGGGGTCTCCTGCATCCTCTCTTTCTCTCTGTCTCTCTCTCCCCCCCTTGCCAGACTCCGAGGGAGCGCCAAGATTTGGTCCAAGTCCAACTGAAGGGACTCATTTCTTCTTCCCTGGCCGTGCGGGGTCCCAGCTGCCTGCCCGCCTGCCCCTCCGAGTCCTCAGAGAGCCTTCCTGTGCCCCTGGCCAGCTGATAATCCTGGCTCATGACCTCTCGCCTCCTGCGCCCTGAAGCGCAGGCCGCCTTCTCCAGGGAGGAGGCCGGCGCAGGCCATGCTTCTGTTGGTACTTTTTTGTTTTGTGTGACTTTCTTCTGTGTTCCGTCGCCCCCTGTCCCTGTCACGCCTCTCCCCTCTTGCTTTCAGAGCTTAGCGTCTGCCCCTGGTTATTATTTCTGTCCGTCGGTGGGTAGTCCTAATGGGGTTGCTCTGTCTTCAGCATAACCCACAGGTGTTTCTTCCTGCCACCCCTCCCTGCATGCTGCCCCCCAGCTCCTGCCCCCCGCCCGCGTATATTGGGCAACATCCGAAGAGCCAGAGGCTTTCAGTCCCACTCTGAGAGTTCTGGAAGCCAGTCTGCCATTCTGGAGTCGCTGGACGCTTTGATCCCAGCACCCCATCACACTGCAGTGGTACCTCCCCTCTGCTCCCTTCGGGTCCTGGGAACGCCGCAGCTTCAGGGACCTCAGAGCCCAGGAATGGCTGTTTCTTAAGGTATGGAGAGGTGGTTCTTTCTTGGCTCTGAGCATCTCGGGAAGTGCAGTGGCAATCCTGGAAGGATTTATGTCTCCTTTTTGTGAGTTTGGTGGGGAAGGGAATATAGATTGTATAAAAAAAGGTATATATGCATATATCTATATATAACATGACACAGAAATAAATCTATGAGAAGTCTATCTACAAACATGTCCAGAATTGGCTATCTTCTGTCTTTGATATCTGTGGATGAGAAGACTCATTCCCAGTGCACCCTAAAGTGAAGCTCTGGAAAAGGGGGAGAACCAGATTCTATTTGCAGAGTCCTGGCCTAGCAGTCAGGATGCCTAGATCTCGCGCTGTGATTGTACGGCTTGCTCCGTGTCTCGGCCTGCGTTCAGCAGCAATGGACACTCACACCACCGACCTGTGAGAGCTGCTGGAGGAGCACGCCGCCCGTCACTGTCCTGCTCCAGGGAACCTCAGTTCATCCTGCGTCCTTCCACCATACGACTGCAGTGAGCTTAGGACCTCACAGAAACTCGTATCTCTTGGGCTCCTGGGCTCTGTTCACATCAGATCTTCCCAAGGACTGTGCGGGGAGGCTTGGTCTCCTTGGCCTGGAGCACTGCTGTGTACGCCCTGGAGCACTGCCGGGTATGCCCTGGGCTGGGAAGCTGGAGGAGCTGTGGCTGAGCCCACTGGCATGTGAAGGGCTTTTCCTCTGAGGGTCCTGGTGTTGACTGAGCGCTCTCCAGAGCGCTGCTTCTCCTAGAGCTTTAGGGCAGAGCCCTTTTCACTAGGCCTAAAGCTATCTCTCATGAAACCAGGAACTGGGACTGGAATTCTGGGCTTTTTTTTTTTTTTTGTACTGGAGCTTGAACCCAGGGGTATTCTATTTTTTTTTTTTTTTCTCTCTCTCAGAACTGGGGATTCAACCTAGGGGTATTCTACCTCCAAGTGATACTCCCAGCTCTACTTTATTTTTGTTTTGAAACAGGATCTTGCTAGATTGACTAAAGTCTCACTACTTTCTGAGGCTGTCCTCAAACCTGCAATCCTGTCGTATTCTACCAAGTATTAGAATTACAGGAGTGCGCCACCATGCCTGGCATTACTGGTGCTTTAAGCCTGTCTCTGACCCCCACCCATGACCCGGATTTTCCTTTAAAACTTACCATCTCCTTTTCCCAGGAGATGGTTCCAGCTCTCGGCCCAGTCATTTCCCAGACCTCTCTAGTCGCACACTTCAGGGAATGGCTCTAAAGTCCATTGTCGGCTGGGCCTGGACTACCAACATCACACTGAAAGAGGCGGGGAGCCTTTCATACACCCAGACTCATGCAGATGCAACTTATTTTTGACCCACCAAGAGGGAGCCCCTGACCATGAAGGCATGGGGAAGGGACAGCAGATTATTTGGGAAGTAGTGAAAATGGGTATTGTTCATTTATTTTTTATTTTTTTTATTTTTTTATTGTTTTTTTGGTGTACTGGGGGTGGAACCCAGAGGCTTTCTACCTCCGGGCTACATTCCCAGACCTATTTTATATTTTATTTGGGAACAGGGTCTCACTGAGTTGCTGAGAGCCTCACTAAGTAGCTGAGGCTGGCTTCGAACCTGCGCGATCCTCCTGTCTCAGCCTCCCGAGCCCGGGGATTACAAGCGTGCACCACCACGCCCGGCTTATTTATTTATTTAGTACTGTGGATTGAACCCATGGGAGTTTTACCCTCTGATCTACACCCTCAGACCTATTTTATTTTTTGTTTTGTGTTGCTGGGGATTAAACCCAGTGGCATTTGGCCTCTGATCTCCACCACCCCCAGCCCTGCTTTTTCTTTATTTTGAAACAAGGTCTCCCTAAATTAAATTGCCGAGAGCCTCACATGTTGCCGAGGCTAGCCTTGAGCCTGTGATCCTCCTGACTCAGCCTCCCATGTACTGAGATTACAGGTGTGTGCCACTGTGTCCAGCAATTTTTTTTTTTTTTTTTGATACAGGTCTCACTAAGTTGCAGAGGACATTGCTAAGTTGCTGGGGCTGATCACAAACCTGCAATCTTCCCGTCTCAGCCTCCCAAGTACTGCGATTATAAGCCTGTGTCACCACATCTGGCTGAGGTCCAGGACTTTTTGTTCTTTTCCCATTGGAACTGAACCCAGGGACACTGACCACTGAGCTACACCCCCACCTGTTCTTTATTTTTTTATTTTGAACTGGTCTCACTAAATTGCTGAGGTTGGCTTCGAATCTGGGATCCTCTGGTCTTAACCTTCCATGTACTGGGATTACAGACATGTCCCACCACCTGGTTTGAGGGTTTTTTTCTGACCATGATATTTTGTTCAGGATTTAGAAATTCAATGTATAATTGAGCCCAGAGCTTCAGGAGACTCTGAGAATCTTATCACATGCATGCTACATATGCTGATCTCTTCTCCATAGCAATCTTGGATGATTTTAGGGCTGGGTACCGTATTAGTAGGAAGAGGCTGGGCGTGGTTGGTGTATGCCTGTAATCCTAGTACTTGGGAGCCTGAAACAGGAGGACCACAGGTTTGCAGTCAGCCTCAGCTACTTAGTGAGACCCTGTTTCCAAATAAAGAATAAAAAATACATCTGGAAGTATAACTCAGTGGTAAAATGTCCCTGGGTTCAGTTCCCAGTACCCCCCCCCAACACACACACACACACAAACACAGTAGGAAGAGCTGGGTATGGTAGTGTATGCTGGTAATCTCACTTGGGAGGCCGAGAATGGGACAATTGCAGGTTTGAAGCCAACCTCATCCACCAAGCTCTCAGCAATTTAGCATGACCTTATTTCCAAATTAAAAAAAAAAAAAAAAAAACAAGCCAGGGGTGGTGGCACAGGCGTGTAATCCCAGAACTTGGAAGACAGAGACAGGAAGATCGTGCAGGTTCGAAGCCAGCCTCAGGTACTTAGGCTTTCAGCTACTTAGTGAGACCCTGTTTCCAAATAAAATATATAATAGGTATGGGAGTCTATCCCAGAGGTAGAAAGACCCTGGGTTTCATCCCCAGTACCACAAAAATAAATAAATAAATAACACACACACACACACACACACACACACACACACACAAAACACCAAGAAAACAGGGCTTGGAATATAGCACAGAAGTAGAATGCCCCTGGATTTAGTCCTCAAGTCCACAAAACAAAAGTAAGAAGAGCCAGGTGTGGTGGTGTGTGCCAGTAATCCCAGCTACTCCAGAGGCTGAGGCAGAATGATCATAAGTTCAAAGCCAGGCTGGGCAACTTAGGGAGACCTATAGTGTGTGTGTGTTACTGGGGATGGGGATGGATCCCAGGGGCCTTCTACCTCAGGGCTACACTCCCAGACCTATTTTATATTTTATTTGGAAACGGTCTCTTAAGCCAGGTGAGGCTGGCTTCGAACCTGCGTGATCCTCCTGTCTGCCTCTCAAGCACTGGGATTACAAGTGTGTGCCACCATGCCAGGCTTAGTTATCTATCATGTGTGACAAATTGCCAGTAAGACTGAGGACTTAACGTGGGTTTCCTTGGGGAGGAGGGTCACCTAGGACCGAGTGGCCTCGGGGTCTCTTGAGGCTGTACGGGAGGTGTGCTGGTGAGGGCCACCGTGCTCCCCAGCTCAGTCAGGCTCAGCCTTGTCAGCAGGAATCACCTCTCCAGGGCATTGGGCTGAGGACATGGCCTGCAGCTGCCCAGATAGCCCTCCATCAGAGCAGAGTGGGAGCCTGAGGCGGCACGCACCAGCATGATGGAGTCACAGTCCCGTCACCCAGTCGCAGAAGGGACAGGCCCGCACTTCAGCGCCCACTAGCCTGGCCTGTGCTTGGGCCTGAGGTCACCAAGGGCAGCTATGCCCCGGCAGGGACAGCTAAGAGCCCCGCCAGAAGTTGCCTGCCCAGGAAGCGCTTCATGGACCAGCGGCATGGGATCCTCAGAGGGACTTTGGGAAGCGAGTACCCTCGACGCCACCTCAGTTACTCTAAATTAGACTAAATGAGATGTGTCCCCGGCACCCTCATCCACACGGCTCCGAGCTGTGAAGCCCCTGGTGTATAAGCACCTGCCTGGATTAGTGCCAACGCGATCAACTGCGAAGTTAACTATAGCGGGCCTGAGGGAACAGGTCCAGGCCCAGGGTCGCCATCTTGGGAAGAATGAGCAGAGCACAATTTTTTTTTTTTTTTTTTTTTTTTTCCCTTACTGGGAATGGAACCCTGGGGTTTCTAACTCCAAGCTACACTTCCAGCCATTTTTTTTTTTTTTTTTTTTTGGTGGTGCTGGGGGTGGAAACCAGGGGCTTTCTACCTCTGGGCTATACTCCCAGACCTATTTTATATTTTACTTGGAAACAGGGTCTCACTAAGTTGCTAAGAGCCTCACTAGCTGAGGCTGGCTTTGAACCTGTGCAATCCTCCTGTCTCAGCCTCCCAAGCACGGGGATTACAAGCGTGCACTACCACGCCCGGCTTCCAGCCATATTTTTTATTTTTATTTTGAAACAGGGTCTTACTGAGTTGCAAAGGGCCTCACCAAGTAGTAGCTGAGGCTGTCCTCAAACGAGCCTCCTGTCTCAGACTCCCAAATGCTGGGATTACCAGCGGGCCGGCCAAGGAAAACTTGTGAGTACAGACAGGAAAGCAAGAGGGAAGACCTACCTTGTCCTGTGTTTTGTGCCTCTTAACTTTCCTTTTTTTTTTTTTTTTTTTTTTTTGGTGGTACTGGGGTTCCTGGAAACCCTTCTACCTCTGGGCTACATTCCCAGACACCTATTTTTTATATTTTTATTTAAAAACAGGGTCTCGCGGGGCGTGGTGGCGCACGCTTGTAATCCCTGCGCTTGGAAGGTGGAGACAGGAGGAACGCGCAGGTTCGAAGCCAACCATGCTGGCTTGGGACCCTGTTTCCAAAAAAAAAAAAAAGTATAAAAAATAGGTCTGGGAGTGTAGCTCGGAGGTAGAAGGGCTTCCAGGAAGGACAGAACCACCAAATAAAAACAGGGTCTCTTAAGCCAGCGCGGCCGGCTTCGAACCTGCGCGATCCTCCTGTCTCTGCCTCCCAAACACAGGGATTACAAGCGTGCGCCACCACGCCTGTTTTTTTTTTTTTTTTTTTTTTTAACTAGAGATTGAACCCAGGGGCATTCTACCTCTGAGCTATACTCTAGCCTTAATTTTTGTGTGTGTGCCCCTGGGTTCCATCCCCAGTACTGCAAAAAATAAAATAAAATGGATCCCTAAGGCCACAGCCAGGAATCCACCTTTTCCAGCCACACCCACAATGGATTTATCTATTGATGATATTAATAACCCTCAGGACTTGATTATCTCAACTCTGAACCTTGTGTGTGTGTGTGTGGGATTGGGGATTGGGGATTGGACCCAGGGGCATTCTACCTCCAAGCTACATCCCCAGCTCCTTTTTTTTTTTCTTTTTTTTTAAAGGGGTCTCCCTTGGTTGCTGCAAGTCTCACTAAGTAGCAGAGGCTGCCTAGAACCTGTGACCCTCCCATCTGAGACTCCCAAGTACTGGAATTACATGTGCGCACTACCATGCGTGGTCAAGTCTGCCCCTTAAGGTGAGCTATTCCAGGGACAGTCTATATCTAAACATGTCACCTTCAATAAAAGAAATGTTAAAAGAAGCCAGCCATGGTGGTACTCACCTGGAACTCTAGAACGTGGAAAAGTGAGACAGGAAGATAACAGGTTAGAGGCCAGCCTCAACAATTTAGTGAGACCCTCAGAAATTCAGTAAAACCCTGCTTTGAGCCGGGCGTGGTGGCGCACGCTTGTAATCCCCGCGCTTGGGAGGCTGAGACAGGAGGATGGCACAGGTTCGAAGCCAGCCTCAGCTACTGAGTGAGGCTCTCAGCAACTTACTGAGACCCTGTTTCCAAATAAAATATAAAATAGGTCTGGGAGGATAGCCCAGAGATAGAAAATCCCCTGGGTTCCACACCCAGTACCACACACACACAAAAAGAAAACCCTGCTGCTTTTCTTCTTTTTTCCAAAACTGGGGATTGAATTACAGGGGCATTCTACCTCCAAGCTACACCCTAGCCCTATTTTTTATTTAGAAACAGGGTCTCACTGAGTTGCAGAGGGCCTCACTAAGTAGCTGAAGCTGGCTGGGAACCATGATCCTCCTGTCTCAGCCTCCCGAATGCTGGGATTACAAGCGTGCACCACCAGGCCCGGCCTATTCTTTGAGTACAGAGTCTCACTAAATTGCAGAGGGCCTAAGTAACTGATGTTGGCCTCAAACCTGTGTGTGATCCTCCTGTCTCAGCTTCTCAAGTTCTGGGATTATAAATTCGTGTCACCACACCTGGCATAAAACTCTGTTTCAAAATAGAATAAAAACTAAAAAGGACTAGGGGTGTAGCTTCAAGGTAGAATACCACTGGGTTTGATCCTCAGTGTGTGTGTGTTAAGTGAAGTTAAGTTCTTCCAAGAGCAGGGAACAAGACACCAAAGGAGACTTGAAATATCGAAGATATAGGAAGAGGAGCCGGGCGTGGTGGCACACGTGTGTAATCCCAGCATTCGGGACTTTGAAACAGGAGGATCACGGTTCGAAGATAGCCTCAGTTCCTACTTAGTGAGGCCCTTTGGAACTCAGTGAAACCCTGTTTCTTAATGCTTAGAAGTCTGAGACAGAAGAATCACAGGTTCGAGGCCAGCCTCAGCAACTGAGATAGGCCCTCTGCAAACAGTGAGATCCTGTTTCAAATAAAAATAAAAACTGGGGCTGGGCATACAGCTCAGAGGTAGAATGCTCATGGGTTCCATCCCTAGTACCACACACACACACACACAAAAAAAAAACCAAGAATATAAAATAAGACTGGTTGTGGAGTTCAGAGATAGACTGCCCCTGGGTTCAATCCCAGTACTACACACACACACACACACACACACACACACACACACACACACTCTCTCTCTCTCTCTCTCTCTCTCTCTCTCTCTCTCTCTCTCTCTCTCTCTCTCCAAATGTACCAAGAGTCCACTTCTCCTTCCCTGCCCCTTTCTATGAAATTAGTCATTCTCCCCACCCAAACATACAATATCTTTTTCCTCCAGTACTGGTGATTGAACTCAGTGGAATTTTACCACTGAGCTGCATTCCCACCCCTTTTTTTTTGAGACAGGGTCTCACTCAATTGCCCAGACTGGTTTTTTTTTGCGGTACTGGGGATGAAACCCAGTGACATTCTATCTCTAGCTACATCCCCAGCCCCATTTTTTATTTTGAAACAGGGTCTCACTGAGTTGCAAAGGGCCTCACTAAGTAGTTGAGGCTGTCGGGGAACCTGGATTATTTCAACATAAAATAGGGTGGAGGTGTAACTCAGAGGTAGAATGCCCCTGAGTCCAATCCCTATAAAACAAAACATTGCCAAGTGCAAGCAGGGCTGGTTCAGGGTACTGTGTAACCTTTGTTTCTACTTGTCAGTCTGTGGGGCTGACACAGAGTGGATAAACCATGTTGGTCCGAGCCAGGTGCAGTGGCGCACACCTGTAATCCTAGTATTAGGAGGCCGAGATAGGGGGATCGTATTGCAAGTTTGAGGTTAGTCTGGGCCACTTAGTAAGACTGTCTAGAAATAAAAAGATAAAAAAGGCTGAGGTGAGCCGGGCGTGGTGGCGCACGCTTGTAATCCCCGCGCTTGGGAGGCTGAGACAGGAGGCTCACACAGGTTCGAAGCCAGCCTCAGCTACTTAGTGAGGCTCTCAGCAACCTAGTGAGACCCTGTTTCCAAATAAAATATAAAAAACTGGTCTGGGAGTATAGCCCGGAGGTAGAAAAAGACCCTGGGTTCCATTCCCAGCACCACCAAAAGAAAAAAAAAGGCTGGGGTGTGGCTCAATGGTAGAGCACCCTGGGTTCAATCTCCAGTTCCACATGTGCTCACTACAGAAGATGGTCCATATCTAGGAGAGTGGAGGGCTGGGGGATAAGGAGAGGCCAGTCGGAGCTGAGGATGGAGTGGGGAATAGGGACCAGCAGAGCACACTGAGGACGCCGAAGAGCTGGGGTGGTGAGGCACACCTGTAATCTCAGTGCTTGTAAGTATGAGACAAGAATCACAGGCCAGCCTCAGCAACTTAGTGAGGCCCTTTGTAACTTAGTGTGACCCTGTTTCAAAATAAAGAACAAGCCTGGCTTGTTCTTTATTTATTATTTATTTATTTATTATTATTATTTATTTATTTATTATCTGGCTTGTTCTTTATTATGCACGCTTATAATCCCAGCATTAGGGAGGCTACTTAGTAAGGCCCTTTGGAATTTAGTGAGACTGTTTCAAAAGAAAAATACAAAATAGGGCAGGGGGTGTATGTAGCTCGGAGGTCAAATGCCCCTGGGTTCCATCCCCAGACCCACAAATACATACACACAAAATATAGTGGGGAGCTGTAGCTTGGAAGTTGAATGCCCCTGAATTCCAACTCCAGTCACACACACACACACACACACACACACACAGCAGAGGGACAGAGTAATTAGGAGAAATATAAAGAACAGAAATCACTTTTTTTGTGTGTGGTACTGGGGATGGAACCCAAGGACATTCTACTTCCGAGCTATACTCCAACCCTATTTTTTTTTTTTTGGTGGTACTGGGGGTGGAACCCAGAGGATTTCTACCTCCGAACTATACTCCCATACCTTTTTTATATTTTATTTGGAAACAGAATCTCACTAAGTTGTTGAGAGCCTCAGTAAGTAGCTGAGGCTGGCTTCGAACCTGTGCAATCCTCCTGTCTCAGCCTCCCAAGCGCGGGGATTACAAGCGTGCGCCAGCACGCCCGGCTCAGCCCTATTTTTTATTCTTTATTTTGAAACAGGGTCTCACTGAGTTGCAGAGGACCTCATTAAGTCTCTGAGGCTGTCCGCGAACTGCAATCCTCCGCAATCCTCCCATCTCAGCCTCCCAAATGCTGGGATTACAAGAGTGTACCACCACGCCCAGCCCAGAAAGCAGTCACTTTTAGTTTCAAAAGTAAAAATAAAAATAAAAATCAGAGCCGGGTGTTGTGGTGCACACTTATAATCCCAGTACTTGGGAGGCTGAGAAAGGAGAATTACAGGCTTAAAGCCAGCCTCAGCTACCTTAGTGAGGCTCTCAGCAACTTAGTGTGACTGTTTTTTTGTTGTTGTTTTTTTTTTTGGTGGTACTGGGGGTGGAACCCAGAGGCTTTCTACCTCCGGGCTATACTCCCAGACTTATTTTATATTTTATTTGGAAACAGGGCCTCACTAAGCAGCTGAGGCTGGCTTCAAACCTGTGTGATCCTCCTGTCTCAGCCTCCCAAGCGCGGGGATTACAAGCGTGCGCCACCATGCCCGGCTTTTGTGACTCTGTTCCTAAATAAAAATATAAAATCGGTCTGAGGCTGGCTGTGCACTACCACTCCCGGCTTATTTTTATTTTTTTGGTGGTACTGGGGGTGGAATCCAGGGGCCTTCTACCTCTGGGCTATACTCCCAGATCTATTTTTTATATTTTTATTTGAAAACAGGGTCTCTTCAGCCAGAGAGTCTGGCTTCAAACCTGCACAATCCTCCTGTCTCCGCCTCCCAAGCGCGGGGATTACAAGCGTGCGCCACCACACCCGGCCTTATTTTTATTTTTGAAATGGTCTTACTAGGTTGACAAGAGTCTCACTACTTGCTGAGGCTGTCCTCCAACTTGTGATCTTCCTGTCTCAGCCTCCCAAGGACTGGGACTACAAGCGTGCGCCACCACACCCAACTTATGCACTGATTCTCAAATCCCAAGATATGAATCTTTGTCCCCACTGCCACCAGTGTCTAGACAGGCCCATGTTACACAGCAGGGAACTGATGTTGAGAGGTTACGCATCCTTCCCAGCCTTTCTAGACCTCATTCCTAAATTCTCTCCTCTGTATCACCCTGCTTGGTCTCACACCAAATCCCAGCTTTTTCACACATACGATTTATTGGGTATGGGGAAGGAACTTGAGTGACCAGCCATGTCATCTGGACATATGGGCCAGCGGCTGAAGGAAGCCTTTGAAATGTGAGGCTGGGCCCTGAGGGAGAGTTGACCAGAGTAAAATGTCTGTTTCCTCTCTCTGCTCCCTGGCCCTCCCCACAGGGACGGAGCACCTCACTCACCTGGTAACACTGATTTCCCACAACACCTTCCTGCTGACAACCATAGCCAGAGCTCAGGCTGAAGGGTGAGCTTCACCCCAGGGCAGGGAGCAGGGGCAAAATTAATTCTGGAGGGGCGTGCCAGTGCTGTAGCTCAGTAATAGAGCACTTGCCTAGCAAGTCCAGGGCCCTGGGTTCGCTCCACAACCCTGGGGGGAAAAAAGCCCAGCGTGGTAGAACATTCTTGAGACAGGCTCAAGATCAGTCTCAGCAATCTGGCAAGACCCTGTTTCAAAACAAAAAAAAAAAAGAGCCGGGCGTGGTGGCGCACGCTTGTAATCCCAGCATTAGGGAGGCTGAGACCTGGAGGATCGCGGTTCGCGGACAGCCTCAGCTACTTAGTGAGGCCCTCTGCAACTCAGTGAGACCCGGTATCAAAATAAAGAATAAAAAATAGGGCAGAGGGTGTAGCTCGGAGGTCAAATGCCCCTGGGTTCCATCCCCAGACCCGCAAAAAAACCCCAAAACAAACAAAACAAAACAAAAAAAAAGAGAACTCACAGGTAGACCGTCCCTGGGTTCAGTCCCGAGTATCAAGGTGAGTGGGTGTGTGTGTGGGAGCATTGGCATTGGAAGTGAGATTCAAAGGGACAGGACAGGCAGGAACTGAAAGATTCTGTGACTAGAAGAGACCTACATAATAGAGCCCAGAGAAGTAAAGACCTGAGGAGCAGCCCCAGACCACGCGGCTCCGTGAGTGCAGAGCTGGGCTGAGGACCAAGGGCTCCTCCTGCAACTCCAGAGCTCTTTTTACCCAGCTGCCTCGTCCAACTCTAGAGGAGGGTGAATATGTCTACCTGGACAGAGCTAATGGCTCCTCTTAAAGGTGAGGGCTGAGGATGCTGTGAGCCTAGTTCTTCCCAGTTCAGAACACAGGAGGTGATGAATAATTTCTCTGACCAGGCCATGCATCTTCACCCGCCCTCTTTAATAAGATTTAATAACCAGATGTGGAGGCCAGGGTCTGGCTGCTAAGCTCACTTTTCTGCTTGTTGATCAACTGGAAAAATCTCTTAAAAAACTTTTTTTTTTTTCGGTATTGGGGATTGAACTCAGGGACATTTTACCTCTAAGCTACACCCCCAGCCCTATTTTTTTTTTGGGGGGGGGGTCTGGGAATGGAACCCAGGGGCATTCTACCTCCAAGCTACACCCCCTGCCCTATTTATTCTTTTTTTTGAAACAGGGTTTCACTAAGTTGCGGAGGGCCTAAGTAGCTGAGATGTCCATGAACCGCAATCCTCCAGTTTCAGCCTCCCGAATGCTGGGATTACAAACTGGGATTACAAGCGTGCGCCACCATGCCTGGCTCCATTTTTTTTTTTCTTTTTTTGTGGCACTGCGGATGGAACCCAGGGGCATTCTACCTCCAGGTGACATCCTCGGCCCTAATTTTTACTCTATTTTGAAACAGGGTCTCACTGAGTTGCAAAGGGCCTAAGTAGTTGAGGCTGTCTGTGAACCCAGATCCTCCTGTCTCAGCCTCCCAAATGCTGGGATTGCAAGTATACACCACCATGCCCAGCTCTATTTTTTATTCTTTATTTTGAAACAGGGTCTTACTGAGTTGCAAAAGGCCTAAGTAGCTGAGGCTGTCCACGAAATGTGATCCTCCTGTCTTAGCCTCCCAAATGGTGGGATTACAAGCATGTGCCACCATGCCTGCTCCAAGACTTTTTTGAAAATATTGAGACAGGGTAATTTTTTTTTTAAGGTTTAACGTTTTATGTACAAAGAAACATGGTCTCTCTCATTGGGTAGATGTCAGGGATAATCCATTGGAGGAAGATCTCTCAGTCTAATGAGACAGGGTGGGACTTTAGGTGTGCCCCACCTCACTAAGCTCTCCTTATCCTTTTGAATCCACTTGTCCCCAAGATTTGGGGGAAATCCCTCCTTCCCTAAGAGGCCCCAAAGCCTTGTCTTTTGACCCTTACAATACAAAACAGAAAAGTTTTATAAAGAAGCCCAGCTAGGGGTATAGCTCAGCGGTAGTGCTTGCCTAGCATGCATGAGGCCTTGGGTTCAGTCTCCAGCACCAAAAAAAAAACAAACCATAAAACCATCCTAGCTGGGCATGTAATCCCAACATTCGGGAGGCTGAGACAGGAGGATCGCGGTTCGCGGACAGCCTCAGCTACTTTGTGAGGCCGTCAGCATCTTTGTGACACCCTGTTTCAAAATAAATAAAAAATAGGGCAGGGGGTGTAGCTCGGAGGTCAAATGCCTCTGGGTTCCAGCCCCAGAACTGTCCCCTCCCCTCCAAAAAAAACCCATCCTGACCTTCATGAGCACTTGCTGTCATGAAACAAGCCCCCAGGAGCCCGGGCAGCAGCCCACTTGGCTCCAAGGCCACAGCAAACATCTCGAAAGGTGAGCTCCTCCATCCTCAGGCGGCTCAGGTTCCAGGTTCGTTTTCCTCACTGGGCTCCTTCCAGGGGCTCGAATTCTCAACGGCTGCGGGTAGCAGGGGAGGGGCCCGAGGAACACTGCTGACCCCCCACTTCCTCCCATGGCGCCTGTGCAAGGCTGTCTCCTTCCTGCTTGTACAAACGTTCCTTCCTGTAGTTCCAGGGAGTAAAGGCCCAGGGCAGCCAATCCTACAGGCACCAACGAGCCCGCCCTGCATCCCTCCAGAGTGAAGCCGCAGCAGAGCCGGAGAGGCAGGCCGCACGCTCACTTCCATTCCCTCCCCGCGCCTGCCTCCCTCTGCCAACACTGCCAACCGTGCTGCCGCTGACTAGGGCCCGAGCCAAGGTGAAGACAGGAGGAAAGGAGATGACCAGGAGACGGGAGGGCTGAACTGAACAGGGAAAGATGAAAGGACGGCCAGAATCCCACGTGGTCTTTTTTCCATTCTCCTTTATTCCATAAACACCTAGTTACAACTTGCACAAATCAAAAATAAAGGCGGGGAAGGGGAGAGCTCTGTGACGTATAGGAAAGGTGACAGTTGGGCACCAGTCTGCTCCCTCCACAGCCCTAGACAGGGATGGCTCCGGCCCCAGGGCTCTGGGGAGAGGTGGGCGAAGACCCAGGGCGCCGAGCGGTGGGGAGGCCCTAAACCCAGAGCTCGCCCTTCAATGCACGGCAGGGCCCCGGCAGGGAAAATGAGGCGGTTTGGGGATGGAGCAGCAAAATGAAAACTCAAGTTGGTGGATACAGGACAAGTGGAGTCACCGTGGCAACGGGCTTCAAGAGGGAAAATGGAGGTAAGGGGGCAGTGAAAGGTTCTCCCTGAGACCCCCAGGGAGAGGTGGGGGCCAGCTTGCCTGTTAATTTAATATTAAATTGGGGTGGGAGTTGGAGAGGAAAAAATTATCTCAGGGGATGATTTCTCAGCCTCTCAGTCTGTACCTGGAGGAGGAAGAAGATGAACACACGTCAAAAGAAGGAAAAGCCAGGCACTGGGGTTGAACCCTGCGCCCAGTGAGAGCTTCGTTCTTGTCCTTGCCAGCTACGAGTGGCAGATCAGAGGTCTGTCTGCCCCCCCCCTTGCTGCCTTTCCCACACCCCTCAGGTACTTACAGGAGAGCCTGAGGGCCCAGGGCCTTCACCAGTCATAGCGGCGGGACTGTCGGGAGGGGGAGTCCTCAGGGCCCTGGATGGCCAGGCGGGGCGGCCCCTCAGCCCTCCGCCCTCCGCCCACAGCGGCCTCATGCCTTCGGAATTCCAGAGGACGCTGCTGCCGGAATCGGGATGTCTCTCTCCGCCACTCATCATCGAAGGCGGCTGCCTCGCCTGAGAAAGACACAGCAGATTGTGGCTCTGTCTGTTGGTAAGCCTTCTAAGACCAGAAAGCAGGGCAAAGGCAGAGGGCCCAGGGTAGGGGGGCAACTTCATTAGGTCTTTGGGCTTCCAACAGGGTCTCTGGACACCCCCAAGGCATGACTGCCGGAGAAAGCAAGCAGGAGCTGTGCAGGCTGTGGGTTTTAATACTAACTGATTTAAAACATGTACAGTATTGGGAGGGAAGGAAAAATCGACCCAGGGGAGGGGCGGAACGCTATCAACCGCAGTGATGACGTCTGCCTCTCAGGGAGGACACTGCCTGCTCCAGGTGACGAGGCTCACGCAGGCGCTTCCGCCCTAACTGCCCAAGAAATATCCGTGGGCGGGCATAGTGCTCTGCTACCTAGCTCATGGTACTGCCCCAGGGGCTGCTGGACAGGAGGCGCAGGAAGGCTCACTCTCATCCAGGTTGATGTAGTCCTGCCGCTCCTCCTGGTCCCCCGTGCGGTGGTTTCGGGAGCGCTGGAGGATGTGAGCCCTGTCCCGGATATGATGCCCGATGGACATCTGCTCTAGTCCGCTGTCCGAGTCGCGAACGGTCCTCCGCGTCTCCCGGATCTGGAGGAGGCAGAACATGGCAAACTCGGTTGCCCCTTCCAAAGGCCTGGCTACAGCTTCCCAGGAGGAATGTGCCACACCACCCACGGCCTGTTTCTGGAAAGACAAGGTGGCAGGTGCCACTCAGTCCGCCTCCTCTGGGATAGGAGCCCCGCCACTCACCCCGCCTGGTGCCGAGCGCATCTCGGATGTCTCCTGGTAGACCTTGGGGGCGCCGTCACCGGTGTTGGAGTAGGAGATGACGGTGGAGGATGAGAAGGTCTGGCAATTGCCTCCAGCCGTCATGTGTTCCTGAGGAGGAACAGGAGGGCGGGGCTGAGTGGGGGGGGGCTCCCTCAGAACAGGGTCCCTTCAGCCACCGGCTCTTCTTTATCTTCTCTTCTCAAAATACCCCAGAGAAAGCGTCATTATCCCTCAAGAGATAAAGCTGGAATTGTGAAGAGCTGCTGCCTCTTTACTTCCAGGCATGAGAGCAGACACGGGGCCCAGCAAGACCCTTCACCAGCACCGCCATCCCTCGCCTCAGAAGACGACAGTGAGACGCTGCCACTGCTGAGCACGCGGCAGGGGGAGAGACTGGGGCAAGAATCTCACCATATTCCCAATCATGTCGCTCATCATCCCAAACATGTCCATGAAGCCACCCGACTGCAGGAAAGAGATGAAGACGGTCAGAGGAGCCCAGAACGGAAGCTGTTTTGCTACCCACTAGCCACCTGGCTACACATCCCCTTTCTCCTCTTCCTGTACATCTTGCAACTGTTCTGACTCTCCATGAATGCGGCCAGAACATTCTTGTTTCTGCTCCATACACTGCCGGCCTCCTTCTCATTCTGTGTCTGCTCTGATCCAATTTTCCTTCTCCCGACTGTCATGTTTCCCTGTCTTTTGGAAGTGAGCCAAAGTTAAGTGGATTCCAACCTCTAAAGAGACAGAGCAGGTAAGTGTTAAAACCTACTAACATCCATTCCCTGGGCCCTCCACGCACCTTCCTCCTCAAGAGAACAAACTTCGCTACACAGTTACTTCCACCTTGAGGAGGGTCTCTACTTGTAGGAGCAGGGGAATCTGCGACATCTAACAGCATCTTTAGCTCACAGGACTCCTAGCCGAGGACACTGAAACTTATAAACACTAAGAGCAAAGACTCTGGGGCCGCCCACCAGGCCTTTCCAGAATGGCACTTTTGGAAATAACATCTAAGGATATGTGAAAACCGGAAGATGAGGACTCACCATTCCCAGCATCCCAAAAGGGGAGACAGCCCCAGCCTGCAGAGACATACAAGGAACAGAATTTAGAGACTACATCCTATCTCCTTACAACTCAAATCAGGCCCTCCCTTCTCTCAAAAGGGGTCACAAGGCCCTTTTCCGAAGCCCCACTCATTTCACTCGCAAGTTAGCTGTAACGCAAGAAAATCAACGTGCTTGTCTAACCACCCTAGCCTTTCTGTGTTACCTGCATCCTGCGGCCGGCAGGCCTGGTCCCCGGCATGTTGCCATCTGTGATGCTGAGGAAGGGGCTGTATCCAAAGCCACCTGACAACATCCGGCTCATGTGCTGACGGTGAATAGCAAAGGGGTCCCTGTGGAGTGAGGTCACCGCATGGATGGCAGGAGGGCCAAGCTGCCGGCCCCCCAGCCCCCCAAATGAGTCTCAGGGCACACAGCACAGATGCCACCTCCTCCTAAGTGGGAGCTACAGCTGAGTATGCAGCCAGTTCCAACCAGTCCCAGCCAGGGGAACCCAGATGTCTGTCTGAACTGCTCAGAGACCTGAAGTGGAGTGGGATGAGCGCTCTAAGCACGAGGGGGAGGGTATTCTCACATCAGGAACATGGGATCCTCAGGCTCCGCGTCCCTCATGAAGCGGAACATTCTGATCTCGGCTCCAGGGGGCTCCGCACTGTGAGGATGTGGGGGCTCAGTCACTTGGAGGCGGAGGGGCTTTTGCACACCGGTTAAGGGTAGCTTCTCTCCGGAGCGCTGTCCTTTCCAAACACTGTAACTGCCCGCCCTCCACCCCCGAACTCCAGGAAGACCCTTCTCCAGATGTCCCACAGCGCTCTACGGAGAAGGGCGCTCCAGACCCCCCTCTCGCAATCAGGGCCATGGAAAAATTTTCCAAGCCTGTCAGTTTTTGGCCTCCCCCACTCGGAGCCATCCTTGTCTCCGCTCCTCCCCCGACGCCAGTTCTCGACCAGAATCCCGAGTGCCGGCCCTCCGCCCCATTAATGACCGGAGCCACCCCGCCCTCTCCGGCCCGGCCTCCCCTGGACGGGCCTCGCCGGCCAGTGCGGCGGACGGCAGCCCCGTCCCCGCCGGGCTGGCAGGCGGGAGGCCCGCGCCGCCCCGCCGAACGCCGGGCTCGCAGCCCTGCACCCGGGCCCGCGGGCTCGAGCCTCACCGGTCCCCGACTCGGGCTCAGCGGCCCATCCGGCCGGTTCCGCTTCTCGGGGCGCTGCAGGACCCGGTGGCGGCCCGGGACGCGGGGATTGGTCCGGGCTGGAGCTCCGGGGCCGCGCGCCGCCTCCTCCCCCGGCTGCCGCCTCCGTGCCCCCGCCCGCGGCCCGCGGAGCCCGCACCTCGGCCAGGCGGGCGGAAGTGACGTCACGGCGCCGGGCGGGGCCTCGAGCCACGCCCCTCGGCGTGGGCGGGGCCGGGCGGGCGCGGAGCCGGGCGGGCGAGGCCTCATTAATAAGTTGGCTCCGGGTTCTGGGGACAGGAAGCGGCGCCCCGCCAGGGTGGGAGGGGGGCGGGCTGGGGCGAGGTGGCGGGCCCGGCGGTGCAGCGCCTCCCTCGGGAGAGGGCGCCCCTGGGGGGGACTGGGCTCGGGTGGGCGACAAGGTGGAGGTGGGGCGGACCCCTGGGGGCCTTGAAGCTGATCGCCAACGCCGGGGCGTCGGGCGGGAGGGAGGAAGGGCAGCTTTCCTGCGGGGGAGGCGCAGGGCCCTCTGGGAGGTGGGGCGCGCCTGGCAGGGCGGGGTCCTCGGGGCGACGTGGAGGGGGAGGTGACCACTCTCCAGCCCAGGTCTAGGTCTAGTTCAGGCTCGGAAAAGCCGGACTGGGGCAAACAGGAGCCAGGTTGGAAGACCGGCCGCCAGGTGGCGCGCCGCGGCCAGGCTGTAACTCCAGCCCCTTGCGAACTGGAGTTGGTGAGCCTCCTGCACCATTCTGTGACCTCGCTGTGAAGGGTCCCACGGCGCAAAACCTCCAGATCTGAAAAAAAATTTTTTTTTTCTCGGCATGATGAAGCTAGGGACAAACGCAGGGCTTCGTACATGCTAAGCACGTGCTCTACCACTGAGCGACCTTCCTAGCCCCTGAAATCCTTTCCCTTGAACTCTTGCGTCCTCAAAACCTCCCGTCCTGCGCTGATCTTTCTTGCCTCTAGTATGGTAGGTAGGTCAAGGGTCTAAAGTTTGGAAGAAAGGGGTGGAGAGCTCCACTAGGATCACGCGGGGTGGAGCTAAAAACTAGGCCCTGGAGGCCTGACTCTAAGGCCAGAGACTGATACTTTGACATAGTAAATGTCTTGCATAAAATCTGCAGCTGAAGAGAAGGGCCCTCCCCCGTGGGGTCAGGGGATTTGAACTGTATAAGGTAGACTTTGAACCAGACTCATCCAAACTGCAGCTCTCCCCGGTTCTTTACTCTGGCTGTTAGCCACGTTGGTGCAGAGCAGAGCCAAGCCTGACCCGAAGACTTGTTCTCAACAATTCCCTGGGTGAGGAGGAGAGGGTCCCTGGTGACTCCAGGAAGGTGCTGGGAGCAGGCTCCTCAGGTTTCCTTGGACTGATCATTATTAAAGAGGAAAAAACAATAGTGGAGACAGTAAAAACACAGCTAGTTAAAATAAACTGGCAGAATAGCAAAGTCTCAGTACAAGAAAATATGAGAAGGTCGGGCATGGTGGCGCATGCTTGTAATCCCAGCATTTGGGAGGCTGAGACCCGGAGGATCGTGGTTTGCTACTTAGTGAGGCCCTCCGCAACTTAGTGAAACCGCATTTCAAAGTAATGAAATAAAAATAGGGCAGGGGATGTAGCTTGGAGATCGAATGCCCCTGGGTTCCATCCCCAGACCCGTAAAAAAAAAAAAAAAAAAAGTATGAGAGCGAAAAGATAGCTACTGGGGATCAAAGCTAGGGGTGCTCTACCTATGAATTACACTAATCCTTTTTTTGGGAGGGGGTGGTACTGAGGTGGAACCCAGAATCTTTCTACCTCCGGGCTATACTCCCAGACCTTTTTTTAAAAAAATATATATTTTATTTGGAAACAGGGTCTCACTAAGTTGCTGAAAGCCTCACTAAGTAGCTGAGGCTGGCTTCGAACCTGAGTGATCCGCCTGTCTCAGCCTCCCAAGTGCGGGGATTACAAGCGTGAGCCACCACGCCCAGCTTCCTTTTCGGTTTTTATTAATTTATTTGCAGTACTGGGGATGGAGAGCATTCTACTTCCGAGCTACACCCCCAGCCCTATTTTTTATTCTTTACTTTGAAACAGGGTCTCACTAAGTTGCAAGGGCCTCACTCAGTAGTTGAGGTTGGCTGTGAACCGTGATCCTCCTGTTTCAGCCTCCCGAATGCTGAGATTAAGAGAGTGTGCCACCATGCCCAGCTCTCCTTTTTATTTTTTAATTTAGCTTTTTCTTCTCCTCCTGTCTCAGCCTCCCAGGTTTTGGGATTACAGGTGTATGACACCGTACCTGCTGTTTATTTTTTATTTTGATACAGGATCTTGCTAAATTGCCTAGATCAATCTCCAATTTGCAGTCCTCCCGCCTTAGCCTCCAGAGTCACTGGGTTTACAGGTGTATGCCAGGACACCCAGCTCAAAACTTGTTCTTCATTTATATTTCTGGGAAACAGCCCAAGTAATAGTAGACTCTTAAATTTCTGTCAACATCCCGCCATAAAGGAAAGCAATTTGATAAGTGATGAAAAGTACTGGAGTTAGCTGCGCTTGGTGGGACATGCTTGTAATCCCAGTACTTGGCAGACTAAGACAGGAGGGTCACGGGTTCAAAGCCAGCCTCGGCAATGCAGTAGGCCCTCTGCAACTTATATCCTGTTTTCCAAATAAATAAAATTGGGCTGGGGGTGTAGCTTAGAGGTAGAGTGCCTCTGGGCTCAATCCTCAGTAACACACACACACACACACACACACACACACACACACTAAATAAAAATAAAATAGAACTGGGGATATGTAGGTTGGAAGTAGAATGCCCTGAGCTCAATCCCTAGTACTGCAAAGAAAAAAAAAAAAAAAAAAAAAGAAAAAGAAGAAAAATACTGAAGCTGGTGGCACAAGCTTTTAATACTTGTAATACTCTCAATACTTGGGAGGCTGAGATAAAAGGATCACAGGTTCAAGGACAGCCTCCTCAAGTAGTAAGACTCAGCAACCTAGGGAAACACTGTTTCAAAATAAAAAGCCAGGTGTAGTGGGGCACGCTTGTAATCCCAGCATTCGGGAGGCTGAGACAGGAGGATCACGGTTTGTGGACAGCCTCAGCTACTTAGTGAGGCCCTCTGCAACTCAGTGAGACCCGGTTTCAAAATAAAGAATAAAAAAAATAGGGCAGGGGATATATTTCGGAAGTCGAATGCCCCTGGGTTCCATCCCCAGACCCACAAAAGAAAAAGAAAATAAAAATAAAAACAGCTGGGTGTATAGCTCTGAGGTAGGCTGCCACTGAATTCAATTTCCAGTACCCCCCCAAAAAAAAAAAATTACTGGAGTGAGGGTTCTAGCAACCAGGCTTAGCTAAGGAAAGCCTATCCCAAGTTCTCTCATGTCCTCTCTTCCCAAAGCAAATTGTACTGCTGTTGTTAGTTGTCCTGGAGATTGAACCCAGGAGCGCTCTACCTCAGTGCTACACTCCCAACTCTTTATTTTTTTAATTTGGAAACACGGTCTTGCTAAGCTACCATGCTGGCCTGGAACCTGTGATCCTCCGTCTCAGTCTCCAAAGTCGTGGGATTATAGGAGTGGGCTGACCTGCCTGGTTTGTTTATGTTTTTGTGTGTGGTGCTGGGAAACCCAGAGCCTCTCCCAAGCTGGGCGGACAACTCTACCACTGAGCTTCACCTCTAGCTCCAAAGCTAGTTCTTTATTATCCAACTAATTAGAAAAAATTCTGTTTTCTTTTTTGTTTGTTTTTGTACTGGGAATTGAACCCAGGGTCATTTTACCCTCTAGCTATTTATTTATTTACTTACTTACTTATTTACTTATTTTGTGGTACTGGGGATGGAACCCAGGGGCATTCTACCTCTGAACTACACCATCCAGTCCTTTTTTTTTTGGTGGTACTGGGGTTCCTGGAAACCCTTCTACCTCCGGGCTATACTCCCAGACCTATTTTTTATTTTTATTTGGAAACAGGGTCTCTTAAACCAGCGCTGCTGACTTCAAACCTGCACGATCCTCCTGTCTGCCTCCTAAGCGCGGGTATTAAAAGCGTACTCCACCACGCCTGGCCCTATTTTTTTTTTTTTTTAAACAGGGTCTCACTGAGTTGCAAAGGGCCACCCTAAGTAGCTGAGGCTGTCCATGAACTGTGATCATCCAGTCTCTGCCTCCCAAATGCTGGGATTACAAACTTGCACCACCACGCCTGGCTCCAAGCCTTATTTTTTATTCTTTATTTTGAAACAAGGTCTCACTAAGTGGCAGAGGGTCTCACTAGGTAGCTGAGGCTGTCTATGAACCTGTGGTCCTCCTCTCTCAACTTCCCAAGTACTAGGATTACAAGTGTGTGTCACCACACCTGGCCTGATTTTATTTTTTATTGGGAAACAGGGTTTCTTTATGCGGATGATAGTTTCACTACTTTCAGAAGCTCTCCTCGAACCTGTGATTTTTCTCTCAGCCTCCCAAGTACCAGGATTATAGGTGTGTGCCACCACACCCAGCTGTCAACAAATGTTTAATGAGGCCATGCTGGGTATATTGGTCCACACCTGTAATCCCAGCTACTTGGGAGGCTGAGGCTGAAAGATCTCAAATTCCAAGCCAGCTAGGGCAATTTATCAAACATAGCTCAGTGGTAGAGGAACTCTGGGTTCAATTCCTAATACTACCCCCCCCCCATGAGTCTTTGTACTGTCCTAGGTAAAATCACAAATGGAAGCTGGGTGTGGTGGCACAAATTTGTAATCCCAGTACTTGGGAGGCTGAGACTGCAGGATCACAGGTTTGCAGCCAGCCTCAGTTACATAGTGAGGCCCTCCGCAACTTAGTGAGACCTGTTTCAAGATAAGGAATTTTAAAAAGTGGGGGGTTGGGGTGGGGTGTAGCTTGGACGTAGAATACCCCTGGGTTCAATTCGCAGTATGGCAAAAAAAAAAAAAATCATAACTAGAAAAGGATAAGCACAGTTCTTGCTGTTGTAAAATGTACAATCTTTTAGCCTCCAGAGTCTTTTCAACTACCTGGTATCTTCTATATACTGTCTTTAGATGCCTGGGACCCCTCTTCTTTTCCTTTCCTTTCCCTTCCTTCTTTCCTTCCTTCTTTCTTTCTTTCTTTTCCCCCAAACGTAAGAATCTTATATCGGTCATTTTTGGTTTTGCTTTTTTTTTGCCATGCTAGGGATGGAACAGAACCCAGGGGCATTCTACCTCCGAGCTATGCCCCCAGCCCTACTTTTTAATTCTTTATTTTGAACAGGGTCTCGCTGAGTTGCAAAGGGCCTCACTAAGTAGCTGAGGCTGGCCTTGAACCATGATCCTCCTGTCTCAGCCTCCCAAATGCTGGGATTACAAGCGAGCACCACCACGCCCGGCTTTTTGCATGATTTTAAGTAAATGTGTTGACTCTCTAGGAATAAAAAAATAGGGCAGGGGATGTAGCTCGGAGGTCAAATGCCCCTGGGTTCCATCTCCAGACCCGCAAAAAAAAAAAAAAAAAAAAAAAAAAATTCTTGCCAAAGCAGGGCGTAGTGATGCACGCCTGTAATCTCAGTACTTAGGAGGCTGAGCCAGGAGGATCATGAAGGTTCGAAACCAGCCTCAGCTACTTAGTGAGGTTCTCAGCAACTTTGTGAGACCCTGTTTCAAAATAAAAAATATAAAATAGGTCTAAGAGGGTAGCTGTGCTTGAAGGTAGAAGGCCCCTGGATTCTATCCCCAGTACCACCAAAAAATAAAAAATAAAAAAATCTCACCAGACTGGTTGTGGTGGCGCACGCTTGTAATCCCAGCATTTGGGAGGCTGAGACAGGAGGATCGCAGTTCGCAGACAGCTTCAGCTACTTCGTGAGGCCCTTTGCAACTCAGTGAGACCCTGTTTCAAAGTAAAGAATAAAAAATAGGGATGGGGGTATAGCTTTAAGGTAGAATGTCCCTGGGTTCCATCCCAGTACCACAAAAATAAATAAATAAATAAATAAATAAATAAATAAATAAATAAATAAAACTTTCTCAAGTCCAGGTGCGATGGTGAATTCCTGCAGTCTCAGCTCCAAGAGAGGCTAAGGCAGGAGATCAGAAGTTGGAAGCAAGCCTGGGTACCTGAGTGAGACCTTGTCTCAAAAGAAAAAAGTGAAAAGGGCTGGGGATGTTGCTCACTGGTAGAATATTTGCCTAGCATGTTTAGGGCTATATATAGGCTATATAGTGAGCTGTCTAATGCAAGAATTGAAGGGATGTCATTTTACAGATAAACTGGAATTTATGTCTTCCCTTTTCCTCCTTTTCCTTTCCTACCCTCCCTCCATCCCTCCCTTCTTAACTTCCTTTCTTCTCGTTTTTTTTCTTTCTCTCAGGACTGAGCATTGAGTCCAGCAATGATCTGCCACTGAGTTACACCCCAGCTCTCTTTTTATTTTTTGTTTTGAGACAGGGTCTTGCTAAGTTGCTGAGGCTGGTCTGGAACCTGAGATCCTCCTGTCTCAACTGGAATTATAGGTGCGATCACACCTGACTCTGTTCAATAAAATTTTTTTTTTGGTACTGGGTATTGAATCCAGAGGCATTCTACCTCTGACTTTCCCTCCTAGCCCCCTCGTTATTTATTTATTTATTTATTTATTTATTTATTTATTTATTTATTTTGCAGTACTGGGAATGGAACTCAGGGGCATTCTACCTCCGAGTTCCACCCCCAGCCCTATTTTTTATTCTTTATTTTGAGACAGGGTCTCACTGAGTTGCAAAGGGCCTAAGTAGCTGAGGCTGTCCATGAACCGTGACCTCCTGTCTCAGCCTCCTAAATGCTGGGATTACAAGCGTGCACCACCACGCCCAACTTCTATTTTTCATTTTGAAACAGGGTCTCACAAAGTTGCAGGGGGCATCACTAAGTAGCTGAGGCTGGCTGCAAACCTGTGATCCTCCTGTCTCAGCCTCCTAAGTACTGGGATTAGAGGTGTAGGCCATTGCACCCAGCTTATTTTCTTATTTTGAAATTGGTTCTCTCTAAATTGCTGAAACTAACCTCAAACCTGTGATCCTACTGTCTCAGGTGCCATTGTGCCTGGCTTTGTCCAGTGCACTTTTTTTTTTTTTTGGTCCTGGATATTGAACCCAGGGCCATTTCTACTTCTAATGTTCCCTCCCAGATCCCCTTTTTATTTTATTATTATTATTATTATTATTATTATTATTATTATTATTAGTGGTACTGGGGGTGGAACCCAAAGGCTTTCTACCTCTGGGCTATACTTCCAGACCTATTTTTTTATATATATTTTTTATTTGGAAACAGGGTCTGAGTTGCAAAGGGCCTCACTAGGTAGCCAAGGCTGGCCGCAAACCACTATCCTCCTGTCTCAGCCTCCCAAATGCTGACATTACAAACGTGCGCCCGGCTCCCATTTTTTATTTTTACACAGGTTCTTGTTAAGTTGTTGAAGGTCATCTCAAACCTCCAACTTTCCTGTCTCAGCCTCCCAAGTCCTGGGATTACAGGCCTGTGCCAACATGCCCGGCTCTCCAGTGAACTCTAAACAATTACGCCTCAGCCACTGGCGGTTCCCACAGATCTAGGAGGGAGAGGAGGCCTGCCAGGCTTGAGGCTAAGGAACCCAAGGAATGTTGGGAGGGAAGAGACCCGGAGGGGTTCCTCCATCTCCTGCTTGCTCTCTCTCTGATGGAGGTAAGTCAGGAAGTCCTTGTGAGAGGGTAGAGCTCAGCCAGAGAAGAGGCCCTCTTGAAGATGTAAGGTCACATATCTGGAGCCAACCCCGGGCAGTGCATATTTGAACAGAGGGAGGGCGGAGCCAGGATGTTGTAAGTAGGGAAATCACAACAATTTGTCTTTTAGGTAGAAAGGCAATCTGCATTTCAAGAAACTTATTTTTTTTGGCCGGTCCTGGGGATAAAACACAGGGGCATTCTACCTCGCAGCACCTCCGGTCCTATTTTTTATTCTTTATTTTGAAACAGGATCTCACTGAGTTGTATAGGGCCTCACTAAGTAGCTGAGGCTGTCCATGAACTGCAATCCTCCTGTCTCAGCATCCCAAGTACTGGTTTTACAAGCATGTGCCACCATCCCTGGCTCTCAGAAAACTTTTATTTTTTATTTTTTGGTGGTGCTGGGAATTGAACCCAGGGGCATTTTACCTCTGGGATATACTCCCAGCCCGATTTTTTTTATTTTTTATTTATTTATTTATTTATTTATTTATTTATTTATTTTATTTTATTTTATTTTTTTTGGTGGTACTGGGGTTCCTGGAAGCCCTTCTACCTCCGGGCTACACTCCCAGACCTCTTTTTACATTTTTATTTGGAAACAGGGTCTCCTAAGCCAGCGCTCGCGGCTGGCTTTGAACCTGCGCGATCCTCCTGTCTCTGCCTCCCAAGCGCGGGGATTACAAGCGTGCGCCACCACGCCCGGCAGCCAGCCCGATTTTTTAATTATTTATTTTGAAACAGGGGGGTCTCACTAAGTTGTAGAGGGCCTCACTAAGTAGCTGAGGCTGGCCATGAACCTGGATCCTCCTGTCTCAGCCTCCCAAGCACTGGGATCACAAGCGTGTGCCACCACGCCTGGCTTGAGACCCTATTTCAAAATAAAGAATAAGACGGGTGTAGTGGCACATGCTTGTAATCCCAGCGCTGGGGAGGCTGAGACAGGAGGATCACACAGGTTGGAAGCCAGCCTCAGCTACAGAGTGAGGCTCTCAGCAACTTAGTGAGACTCTGTTTCCAAATAAAAAAATATAAAATAGGTCTGGGAGTATAGCCCAGAGGTAGAAAAGCCCCTGGGTTCCACCCCCAGTACCAGGAAAGAAAGAAAGAAAGAAAGAAAGAAAGAAAGAAAGAAAGAAAGAAAGAAAGAAAGAAAGAAAGAAAGAAAGAATTGGAAGGCCAGGCGTGGTGGCACACGCTTGTAATCCCCTTGCTTGGGAGGCAGAGACAGGCGGATCGTGCAGGCTCGAAGCCAGCCTCTCTGGCTTAAGAGACCCTGTTTCCAAACAAAAAAAATATATAAGCAATAGGTCTGGGAGTGTAGCCCAGAGGTAGAAGGGATTCTAGGAACCAGGAACCCCAGTACCACCAAAAAAAAAAAAAAAAAAAAAAAAATGACAAGGCTGAGACAGGAGGATCTGGATTCGCAGACAGCCTCAGTCAGCTACTTAGTGAGGCCCTTTGCAACTCAGTGAGACCCTGTTTCAAAATAAAGAATAAAACATAGGGCTGGGGGTGTAGCTTGGAGGTAGAATGCCTTGGGTTCCATCCCCAATACTGGAAAAAAAAAAAAAAAAGAATAAAGAAAAATAGGCTGAGGGTAGAGCTCAGAGGTAGAATGCCCCTGGGTTCAATCCCCAGTACCAAAAAGAAAAACAAAACAACAACAAGGAATTAAAAAGAAAAACGGAAGCAGCCCTAGCTGCAAGTCAGTTGAGCGGTGCAGGCAGGGTGGGGCTTGGCGAGCAGAGGGGCCGTAGGGACGATGAAGGCTCTAGGACGGGAAAGCAAACTGGAGTCTAGGCTGGCCCCTCTCACGCCTGGGGAGTGCAGGGCAGTGCCCGGGTTGAACAGGAAGAAGCACAGGGGATTTCACTTGGAACATGTTAGTCGGAAGAGCTGTGGCGCTTCCAAGGGAGAGGAGCAGAGACCCGAAGGCATGACTGTGAAGCTCAGGAGAGAAGCTGAGCTGGATTTCGAGTCACTGGTGGGCTCGAGGTCTCTGTTGGCAGCAGGGCTTAAACCATGAAGGGCTCATTCAACACGGTCATTCTCTCTTCCTACTTTCCTAGTTATTACGTTGCTCAGTCTTGTTTATTTTTTGGTACTGGAGAATGAACCTGGGGCGCTCTGGCTCTGAGCTACACCCCCAGCCCTTTTAATTTTTTGTTTTGGAATACAGTCTCGCTATTTGCTGAGAGTCTGATTAAGTTGCTGAGGCTGTCCTTGAACCTGCTGGTCTCCTGTCTCAGCCTCCCAAGAACGGAGATTACAGGTGTGTAGCATTGTGCCTGGCAGCTACCCTGATTCCATTTTATTTTACTATTATTTTCTTTTTGAGACAGAATCTTGCTAAAATGCCAAGGCTTAGCTGGGCATTGTGGTGCATGCCTATAACCCCAGTTCTTGGGAGGCTGAGACAGGAAGGTTGCAGCTTCAAGGGCTCAGCATCTTAACAAGCCTCAGCATCTTAACAAGACCCTGTTTCAAAATAAAAATTAAAAGGGCTGAGGATGTAGCTTGGAGGTAGAATGCCTCTGAACTCAATACCCAGTACCACAGAGGGGAAAAAATATTAGAGCTGGAGGTATAGCTCAGTGGTAGAGAGAGCATTTGCCTAGCATACCCCAGGCCCTGGATTTTATCCCCAGTATTGCAAAATTAATAATAATAATAATAATAATAATAATAATAATAAATTAAAATTTCACTTTCTCAGTTGCACTAGCTGGGTTTTTTTGTTTTGTTTTGTTTTTTGTTTCTTTTGTTTTGGTTTTTTTTTTGGTGGTGGTGGGCAGACTGGGGATTGAACCTAGGAGTGCTCTACCATTGAGCTATACTCCCAGCCCTTTTTATTTTGAGAAAGGGTTGCCCACGCTGGCTTTCAATTTATGATTCTCCTGCCTTAGTCTTCTGAGTCCTTGAAATTACAGGCTTGTGCTACCTCTTCCAGCTACTACATTTTCAAGTGTTCAGTAACCCCTTGAGTGGCTACCATATTGGAAAGAACAGTTGAATATTCCCATCATAACAGAAAGTTGTATTGGACAGAGCTGGAAAGCACCTGTAATGTCTTCCTTCTGGACTTTCTGAAGGCACATGAAAGGTTTCTGAAGAATGCATGTGGGAGAGAAATTGAAAGAAAAAAAAAAAGGATAGAAGAGGGCTGGGCAATAGCAAACTATTCTAGTAAAAGTGAAAGAGGTCAAGGAGCGAACAGAGAATAAGAAAGGCCAGTTGAAGAATCTGAAGGAAGCCCGTGTGGTGGTGCACGCTTGTAATCCCAGCATTCCGGAGGCTGAGACTGGAGGATTCTGGGTTTACAGACAGCCTCAGCTACTTATTAAGGCCCCTTGCAACTCAGTGAGACCTTGTTTCAAAATAAAGAATAAAAAAAAATAGGGCTGGGAGCCGGGCGTGGCACGCTGGTAATCCCCGCCCTTGGGAGGCGGAGACAGGAGGGTCACGCTAGTTCGAAGCCAGCCGCACTGGCTTAAGAGACCCTGTTTCCAAATAAAAATATCAAAAATAGGTGTCTGGGAGTGTAGCCCGGAGGTAGAAGGGTTTCCAGGAACCCAGTACCACACACACACACAAAATAGGGTGAATCTCAGAGAACAATGACCCTAGGTTCCATCCCCAGTACTGAAAAAAAAAAAAAAAATATATATATATATATATATATATATATATATATATAGTCTCCAACTGAGTCCTAAATGGTATTTCTGGCTAGAAAAAAGGTGATTTAGCTGGGCATGGTGGCGCACGCTTGTGCTCTCCCGCGCTTGTGAGGCTGAGACAGGAAGATCGCTCAGGTTCGAAGCCAGCCTCAGCTTAGTGAGGCTCTCAAAAACTTAGTGAGACCCTGTTTCCAAATCAAATATAAAATAGGTCTGGGAGTATAGCCCGGAGGTAGAAAGCCTCTGGGTTCCACCCCCAGTACCACCAAATAAATAAATAAATAAATAAATAAATTTTAAAAAAAGGTGATTTATTGAACATTTCCTCTTGGGTGCCTAGCATTGTACTGGTGCTGTTGAAAAGGAAAGAGCGGTAAGGGCAGATGGGAACAGTGGCTTTGATGACCTGTAAAGTCAGGAGAGAGCTGGGAAGTACTCCAGAAAGAAGGAATGAAGAGACAGTGATCAGCGAGGTTGACTGGGGGAAAGAGAGTCCCAGATGTGGGTCCTTTATCAGCGCCATCCCTTATCAGCTTCTGCTTGAATTTCCTAAACTCTGTCCTTCCTTCCTTCCTTTCTTTCTTTCTTCCTTCCTTTCTTTCTTTTTTATTTTTTTGCAGTACTGGGGATGGAACCCAGGGGCATTCTACCTCCAAGCTACACCCCCTACCCAATTTGTTATTCTTTATTTTATTTTATTTGGTGGTACTGGGGGTGGAACCCAGGGGCTTTCTACCTCTGGGCTATACTCCCAGACCCATTTTATATTTTATTTGGAAACAGGGTCTCACTAAGTTGCTGAGAGCCTCACTAAGTAACTGAGGCCGGCTTTGAACCTGTGCGATCCTCCTGTCTCAGCCTCCCAAGCGCGGGGATTACAAGCGTGCGCCACCACACCTGGCTGTTCTTTATTTTTGAAACAGGGTCTCACTGAGTAGCAAAGGGCCTCGCTAAGAAGTACCTGAGGCTGTCCACGAACCACGATCCTCCTGTCTCAGCCTCCTGAATGCTGGGACTACAAACCTGCACCACCACCCTCAGCTCCATCTATTTCTTGGGGGCAGAAACCATGTCTTTCACCTTCAGTTTTGTGTCTCCATCACATAAAACAGTCCTTAACACCTAGGAGATCCATTAAAGTTTGCTGAAGTGCAAGAACTGAAGCGCGATATGAAGGGCAAAAAGAAAAAGCGTTCTGTGTAAATTGCCTTCAGTGTGAGTAGAATTTTGATGGATAAGACCTATTAGACCGGCAGCATTCCTGGGTGCCTTAGGGTTGCTGTGAAGGTTATTTTGTATTTAACATCGCTCTAGATATATATTCAAAATAAATACGGTCCAAAGTCTGTGTGTGTGTGTGTGTGTGTGTGTGTGTGTGTGTGTGTGTGTGTCTGTGTGTGGTCCGGGATATGGAACCCAGGGGCCTCTACCTCTGGGCTACACCCCCAACCTATTTTATATTTTATTTATTTATTTATTGCAGGTCTGGGGATGGAACCCAGAGGCATTTGACCTTCGAGCTACATTCCCTGCCCAATTTTTTATTCTTTATTTTGAAAGAGGGTCTCACTAAGCTGCAGAGAGTCTCACTAAGTAGCTGAGGCTGTCTGGGAACTGTGATCCTCCAGTCTCAGCCTCCCGAATGCTGGGATTACAAGCGTACGCCACCACACCTGGCTCTTTTATATTTTATTTTGAAACAGGTTCTCATTAAGTAGCTGAGGCTGGCTTTGAGCCTGTGCAATCCTCCTTTCTCAGCCTCCAAGTACTGGGATTACAAGTGTGCGCCACCACACCCGGCCCCCTGCCCTATTTTGTATTCTTTATTTTGAAACAGGGCCTAACTTGCAGAGGGTTTCACTTAAGTAGCTGAGGCTGTCCGCAAATCGCAATCCTCTGGTCTCAGCCTCCCAAATGCTGGGATTACAAGCGTGAGCCACCACGCTCGGTTTAGTTTTTCCATCTTTGAGTCTGTATCTTTTCAACTCTGCAGACTTGAGTTTTGAAAAAGATTAAAAAAAAAAAAAAAAAAAAAAAGCAAAGAAGTCCGTTGTGGTGGCGCACGCTTGTAATCCTCGCTCTTGGGAGGCTGAGACAGGAGGATTGCACAGGTTCAAAGCCAGCCTCAGCTACTTAGTGAGACCCTGTTTCCAAATTTAAAAAAAAAAAAAAATATATATATATATATATATATGTGTGTGTGTGTGTGTGTGTGTGTGTGTGTGTGTGTGTGTACACACACACACACATACACACACATACATAAAATAGGTTTGGGAGTATAGCCTGGAGGTAGAAAGCCTCTGAGTTGCTTGTAATCCCAGCATTTAGGAGGCAGAGACCAGAGGATTGTGGTTCGCGGACAGCCTCAGCTACTTAGCAAGGCTCTTTGCAATTAATTAGGTGAAACCCTGTTTTCAAAAAATAAAAAAGATGCCGGGCATGGTGGCGCACGCTTGTAATCCCCGCGCTTGGGAGGCAGAGACAGGAGGATCGCACAGGTTCGAAGCCAGCTGCAAGTGCTAGCTTAGGAGACCCTGTTTCCAAATAAAAATGTAAAAATAGGTCTGGGAGTGTAGCCCGGAGGTAGAAGGGCTTCCAGGAACCCCAGTACCACCACCACCAAAAAAAAAAAAAGACTAAAAAAATAGGGCTGGGGGGTGTAGCTTGGAGGTAGAATGCCCCTGGGTTCCATCCCCAGTACTGCAAAAAAAAAAAAAAAAAAAAAAAGGCAAAGAAAAAATGAGGCTAAAAAGAGAGGTCTTTGGGAGTGGAATGGGGATAAAATAAAATAAGGAGATGGGCTGGGCGTGGTGGCACACACTTGTAATCCCTGTGCTTTGGAGGTGGAGACAAGAGGATCCAGCGTGGGAGGCGGAGACAGGAGGATCACACAGGTTCAAAGCCAGTTGCACTGGCTTAAAAGACCCTGTTTCCAAATAAAAATATAAAAATAGGTCTGGGAGTGTAGCCCGTAGGTAGAAGGGTTTCCAGGAACCCCAGTACCACCAAATAATAATAATAATAATAATAATAATAATAATAATAAGGCTCAACTCGTAGGTTTCTGCCTTCCAATGCCTTAAATGATAACTAGTAAACTTATACACTGAAAATGATGGCACTTGCCCATCATCCCAGTATTTGGGAGGCTGAGACAGGAAAGTCACAGGTTCATGGCCAACCTCAGTAACTTAGTGAGGCCCTCCACAACTTAGTGAGACCCTATTTCAAAATAAAAAAAGCATATGTGCACCGCCAAGCCTGGCTGAGATTCCATTTAAAAAAAATAAAATAAAATAGGGCTGGCAGTGTAGCTGGGAGGTAGAACACTACACACACACACACACACACACACACACACACACACACGGGATGGAAGTAATTAGAACTGAGTTTCTCCCACACTCGAGAGGGAGGTTAAGTCTCTAAGATGTGGGGCCATAGTTTTTTGGAGGGGCTCAGGCCTCTCTTCTTCTCGCCTGATCTCCCTTTCCCCTCTTTCAGAAAATGTGTAAGAAGCACAGGTTCCCCGATTCAACTAGTGGGAGAAATTCTCAATTGGGCTTAGAGTAATAGAATTCTAAGAATAGGCAACCCTCCACAACGCGCAGTAGTTCTAGGGAGGGGAGCAAACGCTGGCATTTAACACCAGTGGCCCCAGAGGCCCAGAGACAACCCCAAGGGCTGCTGGGTAGGTTTTCAGTACCCGCTCACTCCAAATTCATTCCAAGTCTCCCTTCCAGCTTCCTTCTCTGGAAGCCAAGACTCCAGGAGACTGCTCTCTGGACCAAGCCGATAGGGACGGCTAAGGGACGCCCCCCAGGCAGGAAGGGAACTGGATCCAGGCCTCCAGCTTCCTAGATCGGCCCCTGGAGTCCCAGCGGACCCGGCGACCAGGCTCTTAGAGCCCCATGGCTGCCCTCGGGCCTTGGGGCAGGATTCCCATTCTCTGCCTCTCCATCTCCCTGGAATTTTCCACTGCAGCTGCCTCCGCTCCCAGACACCCCTCCCTGGGCAAAATTCCCGGCTCCCTCCGCCTCCCCTTCCCTAATCACACCTCATTCCCACCCCCAGCCCTGAGGCCCTGCCCACAGTCCGGCCCACACCCCACGCTAACCCCGGTGGTCCCAGTTAGAGAAATGGGAGGGCAGGCACCTTAAGAAAGGGACGGGGAAAGGGTCCCAATCGCCCCTCAGGGCGGGGAAGAAGGGACAGCGGAGGGGCTGATCCCCTGTGGGGCTGGAGTGGGGGGAGTGGCCCTCCTCACATCCCCATATAAGGCAGGGCGAGCAGTTAGGCTCCTGCATTGGCTGATTCAAATGAGCATTCCACCTGGCAACAGGGTTTCTATTGGCTCTCGGGAAAAATAGGAGGAAGGTGGATGGAGGTTGTTGGTGGCGGTGATTGGAGGGGGGAGGGGAGTGGAGGTGACCGGAGTGGGGGGCGGTTACCAGGGCAACAGGGTAAGAGCCCAGCAGGGTGTCCGAGACAGCAGGCGGGGCGGGAGGTGGAGGAGGTGAAGAGGAAAAGAGGGCGGGAGGGAGAGGGAAGAGACGGACCTGAGGGAGCGAGCCTGGGAGACTGGGGTGGCGGGGGGGGGGGGGGGGGGGGGAGGAGACGGGTAACTAAGGGGGGGGGGATAAATGAAGCCGGAGAGGAGTACCCAGATGGAGACGGTGAGAGATCGCCAAAGACACCAGCCAATGAGTCAAAGAAACAGATTGAGAGAGGGAAATGGGGAGATCTCAGAGAAAAGATGCAAAGTATCCAGCCAGGAAAAACCTGGGTGGGGCGCCCAGATTTTTGAGGAGACCAAGACTGGGAAACTGATAGAAGACTCAAGAGAGTCAGAGACAGACGGACACACCGGGAGGTGTGCACACCAAGAGACCAAAAGATGGTGTATTTGAGGGCTCAGATAACTAAAAGATGATGGATCACAATGTATTGCATTTTATTTAAGAAAATAATAAAAAGGAGAAGAGTAAGGGTGATGGCAGATATGGGAATGCACACACAGCCCCTGGCCTTCCGGCCACCTGCCATCCTGACCTGCACCCCCAGCCCCTGCCCCTCTGGGAATCCTGAGCTTTTCAGGATTGAGGGTGAGCGATCAATAGGGTGGGGTTGGAACTCCAGGCCTGGACCCGGGTTCTATTTGCAAAGGAGGCCGATATGAGACAGAAAGCCTGGGGAGGATGGCAACAGAGGAAAAAGCAGAGAGGGGAGATGTTTAAAAAGAGGACCTGAGGAGGAGTTGAGGAAAATCGGCTAAGGATATAGGACCAGGCGACTAAGTCAGGTAAGACAAGAACAGTGTTGTCTGGGAGAGATCTGGAAAGAGCCCAGAGATAAGAGTAGAACAGGGCCAGTAAGAAGGGAGGATGCTGGAGGAAAGATATGGGTGGTTAGTTGGGAGGCAGGGGTCTAGGTAGAGATGGATGGAGAGGGAGGAGGAGAAACCCAAGGACCAGATGGATAAAGGTGAGGTGGGAGACGCGGAAGAGAGGAAAGGAGACTGGAGGGCCTGATTCCCCTAGGATCACAGAAGACAGCCAGGAAGGGAGGAACCCGGCGAGGGCCGGGGAGGTCAGCTTCGGCGGGAGGGAGGCCGGCCTGCCCTTTCCGCTCTCATCCCTTCCTCCTCAAGGCCACCCAGAGAACCGGGATGGAGGGCGAAGGGGCAACCCAGCGCGAGGTGGAAGTAGCTCCGAGACCCTCTTCCTCTTCTCTCGGCTTTTAGTGTCTCAAATACCTGCCCAGCACCTCCATCTGCTCCCCTGCCCCGCCCCTTGGCACAGCCTCAGGGCCTTTTGGGGGGGGGGGTCAGTAGGATCCTGGCCACCTCTCCAGCCCGCCCCCAGAAGCCAGACTCCACTTGCGTCGTCAGTAGGCTGGGGTTTGGAGGTGTCTCCCCGCAGGAGCCCCACCCCTTCCCCTCTCCGCGCGGCCGCCAGCCTCTCCGCCTCCCCCTCCCGGCTCGCCCCCCCCCCCCCGCTCTCCCTCCCCTCGCTTTCATCCTCCTATCCCCACCTCTCCAGCCGCCTCTTCCATCCCCTCCCTCCCCGCGCCTCTCCTCCCCGCGCCGCCGGCCCCACCCCTGGGAAGCCCCTCCCGTCGGGCAGCGCCGCCTTATAAGCGGGCTCCCTTCCCGGGGGCGGCAGCGGCTGGTCGGCGGCAGCTCTGCTGGTGCGGGGGCGGCGAGCCCGGGACCGAGGACCGCGACCGCCACCGAGCGCGCCGGCCACCGCCCGCCCGCCTCCCCTCGGGCCGGCCGCAGCCCTGCGGGTCCCCGCCCGCGCCCCGGCCCGCCGCGCCCCGCGCCTCTGCCGCCTCCCCGGAGACCCGGCTCGCCCAGCGGCCCCCGCCCGCCGTCCAGGGCCCCCGCGTCTCGGCCCCGGGACCCCGGCCCCCCGCCAGCCCCGGCGCCATGTCGGAGAAGAGCGTGGAGGCAGCGGCCGAGCTGAGCGCCAAGGTACGGGCCGGCCGCCCCCGACGGCCGGTCCCCGCGGACCCGCGCCGCCCCCGCCGCGCTCCAGCGCCCCCTAGCCCCGCGCGCCGGCCGCGCCCCCCGCCCCGCCGCCGCCTCCCGTCGGACCCGCCGCCGCCCCCCCGGCCCTGCCCGCCCCTCGCCCCGGACGGCGGCGGCCCCGGTTCCCCGGCCCCTCCTCGCCGCCATCTCCCTCCCTCCGTCGCCTGCCGACACCGGCTTCCAGTTTCCTCTTCGTCGTCGCCCTCCCCCCTCCCGCTTTAAAGAATCTTGAATTCCTAAAAATCAGAAGGGGGGCGGGAGTTAGCCCTCGGAAGAGCGGAGGCCGGGCACGGCGCGCGCCCCGCTCCTCGGCCCCCTTCCCGGCCTCTCCCCTTCGCCCTGGCCCCTCTCCTCTGATTCCCCCAGGGAACCTGCGGAGTGTCGCTCTGGGAAATTAATGCGGCCAGGGCCTGGGGGCTGGGAGCCCGATCTGGGGGGTGCCGAGCAGCCGGCACACAGTTGTCTTGGAGAGGCCTGCGGAGTGCGGGGGGGGGTGAAGGCAGCTGGAGAGGGGGCTTGCGTGCGGGGTGCCAAGGTGTGCCTGTGTGGTCCTCCGGTGGGCCGTGCGGCGGCATGTGACTTCATGAGTAGGTGTCTTTGTATGACTGAAATCCAGCGCGCGTGTGGGACTGTGCCCGTGTTTCTGCCATGTGTGCCTGCGGAGGCCAGGATGCTCCGGAGCCATGTTGCTGCTTTGTGAGTGCCGAGCCGCGCCGCCTGCTCCGGCGCTGTCTCTGGAGTGTGCCAGAATGCCCAAACACCGGGCCGTGTGTCTCCAGATGGCGGGTGCGCCTCTGTGGCTGCGCGTGGGAATCGGCGTTGGTCTGTGTCAGTGTGCCTGCCTTGCCTGCCCCGAGGTTAGAGAAGGGCTCAGAAGCAGAGACCTAGGGCCGGGGTCACACTCCCTCCTGGAATAGGGATCATGGAAGGACAGTGACCAGGAGGGCAGGGCAGGGCAGGGGAGGAGAGGACCGGCCTCTTGGACTTTGGTCTCTGGTTTTCTCCGTCCCTCCCTCCATCAGCCCACATGGGAAATTCAGGCCAGGGCCAGACCAACCTGGTACAGGCTCCGAGAGAGAAGCTGACTTAGCCCCTGGCTCTCCTGGGCGGGGATGTCTGAAAAGCCCACCAGGTGGTAGAAATGCCAAGCTTACCTTGTGGCAAAGAAATGAAGCCGGCAACACAGAACCAAGTAGAAACCTAGCTGGCTAGCCCGTGAGGGTTCTGTGCTCCCCTTGAAGAGAGAAGGGAATTGAGTGCGCCCTGGGCCAGCCATTTGGCACCGAGCCACTCTCCTGTCCCTAGTCCTGTTCCAGAAAGGACACACCCTCCCAGAGTGAGCCACTCACACAGAAAACTTCCATTCACGTGGAACCAGGCACGCAGAGTTGTACAGCAACACCAGATCGGACCTCACGAGGACACCTATCTCGTCCTCAGTTTCTGCCAAAGGATGGGCTCTGGAGAAGCCTGGGAATTTGAATGGGAACTGGCATGGTGGTGTCCAGGGAGGATGCCCACGTGAACATCCTCCCCTGCCAGATCAGAACAGGACACCAAGTGTGTGCCTGCCTGGCATCTTGGGATGACGGAGACTGGACAGCCGCCTTCCGAGCCCCCCAGGCACCAACTTTGTTGATCTCTATCCCTCTATTTTTTTTCCCTTTCATGTTTCTTTTATCCCCCACTTTACCTACATTTCCCCTGAAAATGGCCACTTGGATTCTCCTACCACACCAATGCACCTATCTTGGAGATAGGGGGGAGGAAATTCCTAGACCTGTTTCGGGATAGGGATGGTTAAAATAGGGGAGGGAGGGCAAAGTTCTGGTCCTGCTCCAGAATGCTCTCCCTCCTCCCGGAGCGATGGACCAAGTAGGAACAGGAGGACTGGGAAGAACAGGCCCAGAGAAACAAAGGCCTTAGAAGCAGAAGGGGAAGCTGGGAGGGATGCCCAGGACAGAGTAGTCAGAAAAAGGCCCCAGAGGTAGACAAAAGGCAGAGCAGGGCCCCCAGTGGGAGGGGGCAGGCCCAGGGGGGAGGGACGAGGGGGCGGGGCACGGAGGCTGCCGGCAGAGGCAGGGATTGGCTTTGCTGAGCCGAACTCTTAGGCCTGGGAACTTGACAGGAGCGGGGATCACCGCATCCCTCCAGGACTTTCTCCTCTTGCTCCTTGGGGAAGTTGGTGGCAGTGTTAGCCTGTTGTGGCCTGAGCAGAAGCGCCCTGGGACCTCTGTTTCATCCCTGGGATGTGGTTACCTCCAGCACTTCACACACGCCTCTGCAGAGGGCGAGAACCAGGGCCGGAGGGACTTGAGGGCTGCCCAACGGTCGAGGTACAAGAAAGATGACCTCTCTCTCTCCCTTGCAGGACTTGAAGGAGAAGAAGGAGAAGGTGGAGGAGAAGGCCAGCCGGAAAGAGAGGAAGAAAGAAGTGGTGGAGGTGGGGAGGCCCCACGCCTGACCCGTCCCTCCCCGTCATCCCCCATTCCTCCTGGGGTGCCGCCCCGTCCCCACTGTCCTTCCCCAGGGCTCCTCTGTCACCCTTGGGTGGGTGGCCATCTGCGGCCAGCCTGACGCGCTCCCCCTCCTGGTGCCCGCAGGAGGAGGAGAACGGTGCTGAGGAGGAGGAGGAAGAAACTGCCGAAGACGGAGAGGAGGAGGATGAAGGGGATGAAGAAGGTGGGTCAGGGAGGGTGGGAGCCGCTCCAGGGTGGGTTTGCAGACCTGAAGCAGGGCTGGGGCAACCCCGGGGGGGGGTCTCTGCTGAGCTTCCTGCCCTCCCTCACTGACCCCTTTCTGGCTCTTCAGATGAGGAGGAAGAAGAAGAGGATGACGAAGGGCCAGCGCTGAAGAGAGCTGCGGAAGAGGAGGTATGGGCCGGGGCCTGCGCGGCTTCCGGGATGCCAGGGGTTGGTGTGATTCAGTATCCATGGGCGGTCCCCTCTCCCCCTTTCCTCTTAGAGCTCCCCAGCTCTTCCTCTCTCCTCAGGATGAAGCGGATCCCAAGCGGCAGAAGACAGAAAACGGGGCGTCGGCATGAGCCCCCTGCCAACGGGCTGGGGTGGGAGGCCCCTCAGGGCCTGGATGTGGGGTGGGAACAGACAAGTACAGCCACCCTTCACCTGGCTCTGTGCTCTGGGTGCCGCCACCCTCCCCTCTCCCCCCAGCCTTCTCATTTCCACCTCTCCAGACACTGCCCTCCACCTCACTTGCCATCCACCTGACCCCCACCTCCCGACCTGCTCCTCTGAGCTCCCCAGATGGTGCCCAAGCCCCTCCCCTTCCTCTGTCTCATCCTCCCTCCCTGCCATCACACCCTCCCTCACCCCTGGGTAGCCACTCCTCCCCACCCCTGCATCCCCAGCCTCACGCCTGCCCCAGCCCTCTCCTGCCTGCTCCCTGGAGCTCCCTCAGAACCCCTCCTCTCAGACAGCGCCAGGCCGGGGTGGGGCCGGGGTTGGGGCCGAGCCCCACAGCTGCCCCCCTCCCCTCCACTTTTTGTATAATTTAATAAAGAAACGGTCGCGCTTCTGTTTTTAACCTGTCTCCTGCTTTCCCCGGGGACAGTCAGTGAAGGAGAGGGATGAGGGTGTGGTAGTGCACGCTTGTAATCCCAATACTTGGGAAGCTGAGACAGGGAGGATCGCAGGTTTGAGGTCAGCCTCAGCTACTCAGGCCTTCTGCAACTTTTTAGACCTTGTTTCAAAATAAAGAATAGCCGGGCGTGGTGACCCACTTTGTAATCCCAGCATTCAGGAGGCTGAGACAGGAGGATCATAGTTTGCGGACAGCCTTAGCTATTATGTCCTTTGCAACTCAGTGAGACCCTGTTTAAGAATAAAGAATAAAAAATAGGGCTGAGGGTATAGCTCGGAGGTAGAATGCCCTTGGGTTCCATCCCCAGTATCGTCAAAAAATAAATAAAAGAAAAAGAATAAAAAATAGGTCTGGGGGATGTAGGCAGGAATGCCCCTGGATTCAATTCAGTCTCCAGTTCTGGGGGAAAAAACCTAAGTTCTCCAGGGTGCAGGGAAAGCCCAGGTCTGCTTTTTTTTTTTTTTTTTTTTTTGGTGGTACTGGGGTTCCTGGAAGCCCTTCTATCTCCGGGCTACACTCCCAGACCTATTTTTACATTTTTATTTGGAAACAGGGTCTCCTAAGCCAGCGCGAGCTGCTAGCTTCGAACCTGCGCGATCCTCCTGTCTCTGCCTCCCAAGCGCGGGGATTACAAGCGTGCGCCACCACGCCCGTCTTTTTTTTTTTTTTTTTTTTTAATTCTTTCTAGTACTGTGGATTGAATCCAGAGTTGTGTCTCTGAGGTACACCTCAGCCCTTTTTTTCTTTTATTGCTTTATTTTTTATGGTATCAGATTGAACCTAGGGGCATTCTGCCTCTAAGCTATACCCCAAGCCCTATTTTTATTTAATTTGAAACAATCTCACTGAGTTGCCAAGGGCCTAAGTAGTAGCTGAGACTATCTGGGAATTGTGATCTTCCTGTCTCAGCATCCAAAATGCTGGGATTATAAACGTGAGCCACCATGCCCGGCTATTCCTTTTTAAATTTATTTTTTTTGTGGTAGTAGTAATTGAACCCAGGGGCATTCTACCTCTGAATTACTCCTCCAGTTCTTTTTTTTTTTTTAAATTTCAAAACAGGGTCTCACAAAATTGCTGACAGCTTCACTAAATTGCCTCCAGGTACGGGGATTACAGACATGTGCCACCAGCCCTGGCTTATTTTTCCTTTTTAAACAGGGTCTCAGTAAATTATGGAGGGCCTCCCTAAATTCCTGAGGCTGTCCTTGAAACCGCAATTCTACCTTATTCTCTCAAGTACTGGGATTATAGGAATGTGTGTTCAGCTCTTTTTTTTTTTTTTTTTTTTTTTTTTTTTTTGGTGGTGGTGCTGGGGGTGGAATCCAGGGGCTTTTCTACCTCCAGACTATACTCCCAGACCTGCCTCACCAAGTTCGAAGCCAGCCTCAGGTACTTAGTGAGGCTCTCAGTAACTTAGTGAGACCCTGTTTCCAAAAAAATATATAAAATGGGTCTGGGAGTCTAGTCGGGAGGTAGAAAGCCTCTGGGTTCCACCCCCAGTACCACCAAAAATAAAAAACTACACCGGGCGTGGTGACACATGCTTGCAATCCCAGCATTTGGGAGGCTGAGACGGGAGGATTGTGGTTCGCAGACAGCCTCAACCTCAGCTACTTAGTGAGGCCCTTTGCAACTCAGAGACCCTGTTTCAAAAATAAAGAATAAAAAAATAGGGCTGGGGGTGTAGCTGGGAGGTAGCCTGCCCCTAGGTTCCATCCCCAGTACTGGAAAAAAAAAAGCTGATTTATGATTTATGTCTTGTTTTGGGTCTTGGGGATTCTCCTCCCCAGCAATGCACACACTTCCCTGCTAACCCACACAAGAACTAGACACTGCTGAGACCAGTGGAAACCTACCAGCTCTATTGTGCTGAAACAGGCAAATAGAAACAGCCCTAGAAACAGGAAGTCCCGCCCCTGAAGTGACAGGTTGGTCGGCCTGGGTCTCAACATCCTAAGATCTGGAGGAAGAACTAACTGCCTGGCATGGAAGATGGCTTCTGCCCGACAGGAAGCAGGCTCCTCCCGGTCAAGGACAGAACTCCGGGACTTTATGCGGTTCCTGGACCCTCTTGTCTCCTGCTCTGCAGCGCTGCCGGCTGGGCTCCGGCTGGGCTAGGAGGGAACAAGGGTTGTCTGTCTGAGTACATTGTGGTGGTGCATGCCTGTGATCCCACTACTTGGGAGGCTGAGACAGGAGGACTGCAGTTTCAAGGCCAGCCTATCCAATTGAACAAGACCCTGTTCTAAAATAAAAACTAAAATGGGGCTGGGGGTATAGTTCAGAGGTTGAATGCCACTGGGTTCCATCCCCAATAAGGGAATGAGGGAGTTGTCTGTTGGTCTCAGGCTCCCTTTCCTACTGCCTCTGCCTTGTTTTTTTCTTGAGTTTGACCTACAAGATTTTTTTTTTTTTTTTTTGGTACTGGGTGTAAACCCAGGGCCCTTTCTACCTCCGGACTATACTCCCAGACCTATTTTATACTTTATTTGGAAACAGGGTCTCACTAAGTTGCTGAGAGCCTCACTAAGTAGCTGAGGCTGGCCTCGAACTGTGATCCTACTGTCTCAGCCTCCCAAGCGCTGGGATTACAAGTGTGCACAACAACGCCAGGCTTGGCCTGCAAGATTTCTGCATTTTTCCAAATTTATATCATCCTTGCCCTCTCCCCTTAGCACAGAACCCGTGGGTTGGGGAAGCTTTGGCAAGGGGGAGAGGGATTGCTGTTGACACCATTCTTTCTAGAAGACACCCATATCTCATCCAGGGTCAGGAACACACCCACACCCACTCACGGCTTCTGTCTTCCTACTTCCTAGCCTTGACTGAATCTCTTTGAGTCTCCGTTTCTTGTCTGATCAATGGTACAGGGGACATAGTTAATGAGTTACTGCATGTAAAGTGCCCAATACAGTGTCTGGCACATAATGAAGGCTCTACGTGCGTGCGCACACGGACACACACACACACACACACACACCAGCATTCCTCTCCCCACAGTTACTATCTTGCAGGGTACACTGAAGTTTCACGTCTGCCTTGTTCCTAGGGAGCTGTGGTCCCTGGGCACAGCTGGGGAGGCAGGTCTACAAGGGTAATGAAGTTACCCAGGAAAGATGAGTGGCCTGGTGGCGCACACCCATAACCCCAGCATTCGGGAGGCTGAGACAGGAGGATCGTGGTTCAAGGCCAGCCTCAGCTACTTAGTGAGCCCCTTTGCAACTCAGTGAGACCCTGTTTCAAAATAAAGAATAGAAAATAGGACTGGGGAGCCGGGCATGGTGGCGAACGCTTGTAATCCCAGCATTCGGGAGGCTGAGACTAGAGGATCACAGTTTGTGGACAGCCTCAACTACTTAGTGAGGCCCTCTGCAACTCAGTGAGACCCTGTTTCAAAATAAAAAATAAAAAAAAATAGGGCAGGGGGTGTAGCTCAGAGGTTGAATGTCCCTGGGTTCCATCCCCAGACACACACACCCCCAAAAAAATAAATAATAGGACTGGAGGTATAGCTTGGAGGTAGAATGGCCCTGGGTTCCACCCCCAGTACTGCAAAAAGCAAAACAAAACAAACAAAAAAAGAACCCAGGGAAGAGCAACCCCAGAAAGACCAGTGAATGTTGGGACCCAGGGAGCAGCTGAAAAGCTGGACAAGGAGGTGCTTCCAGGCAGCACTGGTTGGCAGATGAAGATGGGAGCAGGGAGGGGGCGGTGGGGAGACCCAGGGCTGGGGAAGTAAACAAGGGGAGTGCTGCCACAAGGCGGAGGTGCCGCTGCTGGGAATCAACCCCCTCAGACTTTCCACTGCAAAGCGAAACCGTGAGCCCCCGGGGGTGGGGGGTGGGCAGTGGGGAGGGGAAGTGAGGGGGGGAAGTGGGGAAGGTGCAGGGAAAGCAAAAGGACCAGTGAGGTCTCTGGGAGCAGCAGAACCCCACCCCAGCTCCTGCCAGCCACCAGCTCTGCTCTGCACCCTGCCTGGCCCTGCCTGGTTTCTGGGGTGCCCCACCCGCCTCACCTGGCCAGCCTTCTCCTGGACTCCAGCCTACGGGTTGTCCCCACCCTCTCTCCAGGCCTCCCCTCCTGGTGGCCCCCTTCCCTCTGGATTCCCCCTCTCCACCTTCCTCCTTGCAGAACGCTTTGGTCGTCGCCCCCCCACACACACACACTTTCTGAGCTCCCTTTGGAGGGCTCAGCCCGGACCAGACCATAGGGGAGATGTGGGGAGCTCAGTTCCTGGGCTTCCTGCTCCTACAACTGCTGCTCGGGGCTCCAGGTAAGGTGGGATGGGGGAAGGCTGGTGGCCATCCACCCCAAAGCCCCGCTTCAATCTCCCCTTGGCAGGGGTGGCAGAAACCCAAGCTCTTCCTCCATCCCGCTCCTCCCTTGGGAAGCTGAGGTCCTTGGGTCCTAAGGCTACTGGCTCATGGCCCCTTCCCTTGGCTTCTCTTTTGCTATGTCAGTTGTGGCTCCAGAGCCAGGGAACGAGGTCCCGGTGGTGTGGGCTCAGGAGGGGGCTCCCGTCCGGCTCCCCTGCAGCCCAATACCCCTCCAGGATCCTGGCCTTCTGCGAAGAGTAGGGGTTACATGGCAGCATCAGCCAGACAGGTATGCGCCCAGACTCCCAGACCCGGATCTGGCCCCTAGACACACCCAGCAGCCAAGACAGTGCTGCTCCTCCCCAGACGTCAGTCTCTCCCCAGTCACTGAGCGTCCCTGTTCCCACCTTGCCTGCATCCCACAGCAGGCCACCTTTCCAGGAGTGGCTGGTGCCAGCCCAAGGGAGAAGGGGCAGGGACGGGGGCGGGGGACAGCTGGTGGTCAGGAGATCTCTTGGCCCGGGCTTCCTCGTCCTCAAAGTGTGGGTGCACTGCTTCTTCTCGGGGCTTCTCAATTCCATCCTCTCTCTCGCTCAGCGGTCCACCCACTCCGGCCCCAGGACGCCCGGCGGCGCGCTCGCCCCGACCCTACACCCTGCTGAGCGTGGCTGCGGGCGGCCTGCGCAGCGGGAGGCTGCCGCTGCAGCCTCGGGTGCAGCTGGAGGTGCGCGGCCCCCAGCGCGGGGACTTCTCGCTGTGGCTGCGCCCGGCGCTGCGAGCTGACGCCGGCGAGTACCACGCGGCCGTGCGCCTCGGGGACCGCGCCCTCGCCTGCCGCCTCCGCCTGCGCGTGGGCCAGGCCTCCAGTAGGTGGGCCGGACGAGGGGCCTGGGAGGCGGGGACGCAGGCTGCGCCCTGGAGGAAGGGGTGGGAGTCAGACTGAGGAGTGGTGGGTTCTCCCAAAGGGCACGCGTGTGGGGGGCGGAGCAAGCGCATTATCCCTTCTTTCCCCACCCACGGGACGGCTGGGGGCCCGCACCTTTGCTGTGCGGAGGGGGGAGTGCGGGGCCAAAGTAATTATATATATATATATATATATATATATATATATATATATATATATATATATTTTTTTTTTTTTTTTTTTTTGCGGTACTGGGGATGGAACCCAGGGGTATTCTATCTCCGAGCGACACCCCCAGCCCTATTCTTTGTTCTTTATTTTGAAACAGGGTCTCACTAAGTTGCAGAGGCTTCGCCAAGTAGCTGAGGCCGGCCTTGAACCGCGATCGTCCTGTCTCAGCCTCCCAAATGCTGGGATACAAGCGTGCGCCACCAAGCCTGGCTCCAAGCGGGCTTGGTGGCACAAGCGTACAATTCCAGTACTTGGGTAGCTGAGACTGGAGGATCGCAGGTTCAAAGCAGCCTCAGCAACCTAGGGAGACTCTCAGAAACCTAGGGAGACCCTGTTTCAAAACAAACATAAAAAAGGCAGGGGAGCCTGGCGTGGTGGCGCACACTTGTAATTCCCCCCATGGGAGGCGGAGACAGGAGGATCGCCCAGGTTTGAAGCCAGCCTTGCTGGCTTAAGAGACCCTGTTTCCAAATAAAATATAAAATAGGTCTGGGAGTGTAGCCTAGAGGTAGAAGGGTTCCATCCCCAGTACCACCAGAAGGGAAAAAAAAAAAAAAACGCAGGGGTCAGTGGAGAAAAGTAAGTCTTAAGGGTCCACTTTAAGCTCCTCCACTGACCTGGGGGGCAGGGGAGAGCAGGGAGAAGGAAAATCTAAAACAAGGTCCGGAGCATGACGTGGTGGTGCACACTTGTAATCCCAGCATTTCAGGAGGCTGAAGCCGGAGGATCGCGGTTTGCGCCAGCCTCAGCTTAGTGAGGCCCTTTGCAACTCAGTGCGACCCTGTTTCAAAATAAAGAATAAAAAATAGGGCTGGGGTGTAGTTCGGAGATAAATGCCCCTGGGGGGTCCATCCACTGTACCACACACAAATAAATAAATAATAAAATAAAGTCCCTGTTTCCAATAACTTCTAACTCGGTTAGCCTGCTGGGCTGGGAAAATGTTTTCTTTACGTCTTCTTCGTCCTTGTGCAGTGACAGCCAGCCCCACAGGACCTCTCAGGACCTCCGACTGGGTCATTCTGAACTGCTCCTTCAGCCGCCCTGACCACCCGGCCTCTGTGCGCTGGTTCCGGGGCTCAGACCGAGTCCCTGTCCAGGAGTCTTCCTATCACCACATAGCTGAAAACTTCCTCTTCCTGCCCCAAGTCAGCCCCTGGGACTCCGGGACCTGGGGCTGCACCCTCACCTACAGAGATGGCTTCAGTGTCTCTATTACGCACAACCTCACTGTTCTGGGTAATTCCTCTAATCTGCCTTTACACTTGACCACAACTCCTTCCTGCCCCCTGTCACCTCCCCTGACTCATGGGTCCCCAAAATAGGTTCTCAGCAGCTCTTGTCACCCCTGGTTACCCCGGGGCCTCAGCATCCACTCCGTTAGCCGCCATCTTTCCTTCTGGCTTTTCTCTCCGACACCCAGCCCTACTTGCCCACCCTGGGTCTCCTGCCTGCCCCGCCCACTTCCTGGGTTTCTGAGCATCCTTTGTTTATCCACTTTATTTGGCTCCTGGGCATTCTTCAGTGCACTCTCCCCCCACCCCCCACCTCCACCCGACAGTCTCATATGGAGCCCAGGACCTCATATGCCAGGCAGAAGCTCTACCACTGGCCTCACCCCTAGTCCCTTCTGCCTCCCTTCCCTGCGGTTCTAGCTCACAGGCCTACCGCACACCCACTCCCTCTTTGGGCTCTCTTTTCTCTCCAGGTCTGGAGCCTCCAGCCCCCTTGACAGTGTACGCTGCGGCAGGTGCCAGGGTGGAGCTCCCATGCCACCTGCACGCTGGTGTGAGAACCCCATCTTCCCTCATCGCTAAGTGGGCCCCTCCTGGGGGAGGCCCCGACCTCCTCGTGGCTGGAAATCATGGCAACTTCAGCCTTGGATTGGAGCCTGTGAGCCTGGCCCAGGCTGGGACCTACACCTGCCACGTCCATCTACAGGGGCAGCAGCTCAGTGCCACGGTGACTCTGGCAGTCATCACAGGTCAGCCCAGGTGGGAAAGTTGCTCCTGTCTTGAGGAGCAAGGGCAGGGAGGTCGGACGGGCTGGCCAGGTCACCACTGCGAATCCACACTGTGATGTCAGGCCACCCAGCTTTGCTTTCACCCCCATGATAAAGGACCGAAACGGAAAATTGCCCCTTTGAGTCACAAAATAAATGTTCCATTGTTCTCTAAGGGACTCCCCTGCTCAGAATTGGCGTGTGGGGTGTGGGGGGGTGGTGTCTGAGAAGTTAGAAGGAGAGGTGGCCAACCTTTGAGTGGTTCGAAGGAGGTGGAGTAAATTTCGAGAACCCTTGCCTGCTTTGGGGCCAAGGCTCGGGGTTAAAGTTGCAGGAAGTGGCCTGGATTTGGAAGGAGTTAATAAACCATTGGGTCAGCAAATATTTACTGAGCAAGGGTTTTTTTCAAGACAGTATAAAACAAACAGAAAAAATAGTACTCAGAAAGTATGTGTTCATTGGTTGGTAATTCCCATCCCTCACGGGTTAGCTATATCTGCAGAATTTAGCTGTGGCCACCAAACACCAGCACCACATAGTGGGTGCTCAGTAATGCATATTGTTGCACGGATACATGAGTAACTGACGGATATACCTCCTGAGTGCCAATTCTGAATTTCCACCTGCTTTGTGAATATCTCTACTTAGATATTATACCTACCCTTCAGCCTCATCCAAACCCCAGCTTTAATTCTGCTAATCCTCTTTCTGACTCTGCCTGTCAGTAACTCCACTGGAATCCCACTCCCTGGGATTGCAGTCGTGTGCCACCATGTCCAGCTCCTACTGTCTTTTTTGTGTGTGTGTGTGTGTGTGTGTGTGATGCTAGAGATTTAACTCAGGGCATTCTACCTCCAAGCTACACCTCCAGCCTGAACTTTTATTCTTTATTTTGAAACAGGGTCTCACTAAGTTGTGGAGTGATTCACTAAGTAGTTGAATCCGGATCCTCCTGTCTTAGCCTCCCAAGTACTGAGATTCCAAGTCGGCTTCCCACTGTCTTTTTCTTTTTCTTTTTTTTTTTTTTTTTTTCCTGCAGTACTGGGGATGAAACCCAGGGCCATTTGACCTCCAAGCTACACCCCCTTCCCAATTTTTTATTCTTTATTTTGAAACCGGGTCTCACTGAATTGCAGAGGGCCCTCACTAAGTAGCTGAGGCTGTCCGCGAACCGTGATCCTCTGGTCTCAGCCTCCCAAATGCTGGGATTACAAGCGTGCGCCACCACGCCCGGCTTTTTATTCTTTATTTTGAAACAGGGTCTCACTGAGTTGCGGAGGGCCTCACTAAGTAGCTGAGGCTGTCCGCGAACCGCGATCCTCCTGTCTCAGCCTCCCGAATGCTGGGATTACAAGCGTGCGCCACCAAGCCCGGCTCCCAGTGTCTTCTTAAAGGCCAGCCGTTTAATGGGACAGATATTGTCACCCCCAGTTTCCAGGAAAGGAATGTTCTGAAAGTCACACAGCTGGAGTGTGTCGGACTCAGGTCTACACTCAGGTGTCTCTGTCACCAGATCTTCGCTCCCTCCCCCTCCAGTCCACGCTCAGTCAGGTCATATGTCTGATCCTGTCACTCTACTGCTTTGTGAACACGCTGACTCTAGATCAATGGGTCGGTTCACTGTCCTCTAACAGAAAGGCAGATAAGGCTCATTCAGGGCCAGCGAGGCAGAGGGCACTGACAGGAGCCAAGTTAAGAAGGGGACGGCCGCAAAGTACAGCGGAGCCATCTGACTGCTACTGAGGCTCTGCATATTTCAGGAGAAAGCAATGGAAATGAATCTGAACTGGCACAAATGAGTGCCTGTTGGGGTGGCGCACACTTGTAATCCCAGTACCTGGCAGGCAGAGGCAGGAGGAAGATCGCAGGTTCGAGGACAGCCTCAGCAAATAGTGATTTTTCATTAGCCTAGCAAGACTCTGTTTCAAAATAAAATAAGGCTGGGAATATAGCTTGAGGTAGACTGCCCTGGGTTCTATCCCTAGTCATACCAAAAAAATAAAATAGAATAATAACAATAATCTGAAACAAACGGGGTGTGGTATTGCATACCTGTAATCGTAGTACTTGGGAGGCTAAAAAAATAAAACTGGGCGTGGTGGTGCACACTTGTAATCCTAGTACTTAGGAGGCTGAGGATTGCAGGTTTGCATCCAGCCTCAGCTACTTAATGAGGCACTACAAAACTTAGACCCTGTTTCAAAATAAAGAATAAAAAATAGGAGGCTGGGCGTGGTGGCGCACGCTTGTAATCCCCACACTTGGGAGCCTGAGACAGGAGGATCGCACATGTTCGAGGCCAGCCTCAGCTACTTAGTGAGGCTCTCAGCAATTTAGTGAGACCCTGTTTCCAAATAAAATATAAAATAGGAAGCCAGGCGTGGTGGCATACACTTGTAATCCCAGCATTCGGGAGCCTGAGACCGGAGGATCGTGGTTCATGAACAGCCTCAGCTACTTAGTGAGGCCCTCCACAACTCAGTGAGACCCTGCTTCAAAATAAAGAAAAAAAAAATGGGCAGGGGGTATAGCTCAGATGTCAAATGCCCCTGGGTTCCATCCCCAGACCTGAAAAAAAATATATGTATATATAATAGGTCTGGGAGTATAACCTGGAGGTAGAATGCCCCTGGGTTCCACCCCCAGTACCACCAAAAAAAAAAAAAAAAAAAAAAAAAAATAGGGGCTGCAGGTATAGCTCAGAGTTAGAATGTCCCTGGGTTTCAGCCCCAGTATCGCAAATAAAAAATTAAATTAAATTATAAAAATAACTGAGTGTGGTGGCGCATGCCTGTAATTCCAGGACTTGTAATGCTGAGTCAGGAGAATCACCGGTTCAAGGCCAGCCTCAGCAATTTAGCAAGGCCCTCAGCAATTTAGACCCTATTTCAAAATAAAAAAAAAGAGCTGAGGGCATAGCTCCTCCCCCTTGGAAGGTATAATGCCCCTGGGTTTAGTCCCTAATACCACAAAATAAATAAATAAATAAAAGTAAATCAATAGGGCTGAGGTTGTAGCATGGTGGCAGAATGTCTCTGAGTTAAATTCCCAGTACAAAAATATCTGATATTCTTTTTTTTTTCTTTTTTTTTTTTTTTTGGTGGTACTGGGGTTCCTGGAAGCCCTTCTATGCCTGGGCTACACTCCCAGACCTATTTTTTTTTTTAATTATTATTTTTATTTGGAAACAGGGTCTCTTAAGCCAGCAAGGCTGGCTCCGAACCAGCGCGATCCTCCTGTCTCCGCCTCCCAAGCGCGGGGGATTACAAGCGTGCGCCACCACGCCTGGCTCTGATATTCTATATGTAATAATACATTCTGGAGATTGAACCAAAGGGCAGTGTGCCTCTGAAGTAGGTAGAGCTATACTCCTAGCCCGATTTTATTTATTTTTTTATTTACTTACTTACTTACTTATTTATTTTTGTGGTACTGAGGATGGAACCCAGGGGCATTCTACCTCCGAGGGACATCTCCAGCCCTATTTTTTTTTTTTTTTTTTTTTTTGTGGGTCTGGGAATGGAACCCAGAGGCATTCAATTCAACTTCTGAGCAATACCCCTGCCCTATTTTTTATTCTTTATTTTGAAACAGGGCCTCACTAAGTAGCTGAAGCTGTCTTCGAACCATGATCCTCCAGTCTCAGCTCCCAAATGCTGGGATTAGAAGTGTGCGCCACCATGCCTGGCTTCCTTTTTTTTTTTTTTTTTTTTTTAATGGTACTGGGGGTGGAATCCCCAGTACCACAAAACCCCCAAGGGTTTTCTTTTTTCTTTTCTTTTCTTTTTTTTTTTTTTTTTGGTGGTACTGGGGTTCCTGGAAGCCCTTCTACCTCTGGGCTACACTCCCAGACCTATTTTTATATTTTTTAATTTGGAAACAGGGTCTCCTAAGCCAGCACGCATGGCTGGCTTCGAACCTGCGCGATCCTCCTGTCTCTGCCGCCCAAGCACGGGGATTACAAGCGTGCGCCACCACGCCCGGCAACCCCCAAGGGTTTTCTACCTCTGGGTTATATACTCCCAGACTATTTTATATTTTATTTGGAAACAGAATCTCACTAAGTTGCTGAGAGCCTCACTAAGAAGCTGAGGCTGGCTTTGAACCTGTGCGATCCTCCTGTCTCCGCCTCCCAAGCGCAGGGGGGTTACAAGCGTGCGTCACCACGCCTGGCTATTCTTTATTTATTTATTTATTTATTTTATTATTTCTTTTTTTGCGGGTCTGGGGATGGAACCCAGGGGCATTCGACCTCCGAGCTACACCCCCTGCCCTATTTTTTATTCTTTATTTTGAAACAAGGTCTCACTAAGATGCTGACGGCCTCACAAAGTAGCTGAGGCTGTCCGCGAACTGCAATCCTCCGGTCTCAGCCTCCCAAATGCTGGGATCACAAGCGTGTGCCACCACGCCCGGCTCTATTCTTTATTTTGAAACAGGGTCTCACTAAGTTGCAGAGGGCCTCACTAAGTAGATGAGGCTGTCCTCAAACCATAATCTTTCTGCCTCAGCCTCCCAAATGCTGGGATTACAAAAGTGCGCCACCATGCCCAGCTAAAGCATTGTATTATTAAATCTGTTGTCCAGGGTTAAAAAAAAAAAAAAGAAAAAAAAAAAAAGATTAAGTAGCCATGTCCCCGGATCACCTTCAGGCAGCCTTGCCCCGTCAGAACCCCAGAGGGAGCAGGGCTGGGACTGAACCTGTGGTGCCGAGTAAGGAGATCTGGACCCAAGAGCTCTCTTCCCTCTCACTTTTTCAGTGACTCGCAAGCCTTCTGGGCTCCCTGGCTCCCCAAGGAAGCTGCTGTGTGAACTGACTCCAGCATCTGGACTGGAGAGCTTTGTGTGGAGCCCCCTGGACGAGCGGTCCGCAAGGAGTTTCCCAGGACCCTGGTTGGAGGTCCGGGAGGCCAGGCTGCTTTCCCACCCCTGGCAGTGCCAACTGTACCAGGGGGAGAGGCTTCTTGGAGCAGCGGTGTACGTCCCAGAGCTCTCTGGCACAGGTCTGAGGCCCCGGATGCCATGGTCCCAGCTCCAGAGCAATCGTGTTGGTCCCCCTGCCAGAGCACCTCCTGCCTCTCCCCCTTTCTGCTCTTCTCAATTTCTTCTCTTTTTTTCTTTCTTTCTTTGTGTGTGTGGTACTGGGGGTGAAGCCCAAGAGCTTTTCTACCTCCGGGCTATACTCCCAGAGCTATTTTATACTTTATTTGGAAACGGGGTCTCACTAAGTTGCTGAGAGCCTCACTAAGTAGCTGAGGCTGGCTTCGAACCTGTGTGATCCTCCTGTCTCAGCCTCCCAAGCGCGGGGATTATAAGCGTGCGCCACCGCGCCCGGCTTTCTTTTCGATTTCTGATCTAGGCCTGACCTCCTTTTTGCTGGTTATTAACCGAATGATCCTGGACGAGTCCCCTAAACTCTCTGGCCCTCATTGCGTCTGTAAAGTAGGGGGAGTGACCAAATGTCCCATTTCATCTGGGACCCTATGCCCAAGCCCGTGTTTTCTCCATAGGTGCCCAGCTTTCTGGGAGAGCCCCAGGTGCCCTGGGAGCAGGCCATCTTTCTCTCTTCCTCGTCTTTGGTACCCTCTCGTTGCTCCTTCTGGTCATTGGCGCCCGTGGGTTTCACTTTTGGAGAAGACAGGTGAGTCGGGATACGCCCTCCTGACCCCAATGGCTTGCGCTCTCCTCCGTCCACCTGCTAGCCGGCACCCCTTCCTCAAAGAAGACATTCTAGGTGGACCCTGAACTTGCCATTGGAGCCCTCCTCTTCATAAGCCTCTAGGGACCCCCCTCTTTGTTCCTGGGAGGCTTGAAGGGGTTGAGGGAAGGCCCTAAACCAGCTGGGGAAGGCACGGCCCGGGAAAAAAATAGATGGAGGGTTTCAGTATCTTTTCAGTTCTGTTTCCCTTTGTCCTTCTCCCATCCTCCATCTGCCTCTCTGTCTCTTCCCACAGTGGAGACCAAGAAGATTTTCTGCTTTAGAGCATGAGATTCAGGTTCCTCCCTCTCAGAGCAAGTTAGAGGAGCTGGAGCAAGAACCCGACATGGAGATGGAGCCGGAACCAGAGCCCAGGGAGCCGGAGCCACAGCCCAGGCAGCTCTGACCTGGAGCAGAGGCGGCCAGCAGATCTCAACAGCTCAGTCTAAATAAACTCCCTGTCAGCAGCAAGCCCGACTCCCGGCTCTTTTTGTCTAGAGAAGGCAGCTTTCTCTCCCCAGCCTCTGGGGGCTCCCCGTCCCACCCCAGCCTCCTAACCTACTTTCCCCAGCCAATCTTCCCCATCCCCTTTTCTGGCCTGTGTTTCTTCCTCGTGTCTCTCTCTCTCTCTCTCTCTCTTGCTCGGGTCTCTCCTGGGTATTCATTTTTTTTCTAAAGCCCTGAAAGCCCTCACCTCTTCCCTTCAGGGCCCGCCCTCCATCCTGCTGCCCACAGCTGCCCTGGTTTCCTGTGTATTTTTGTCCCTCTGGCCCACCCTATGCTTGGCCCCCTGGCTGCGGCAGATGTGCCTGTGAGCCGAAAAACACAAATATGCACACACGCGCGCGCGCGCGCACACACACACACACACACGCAGACGCACTCACAGGAGCCCTGCCCTGCCAAGTCCTTCAGGAAATCGGGTCTCACAATCTTTCTGGGCAGCTGGCTCAGATCCCTACCTCTGCCCCACCCCCACGCGCCTCAGCCCTGGCTGTAGCACCGTGGGGTCCCAGGCGTGAGAACACACTGCCACCCAGTGGCCACTGCCTGTCACCGCCCACTGGAGGCCACTGGGTTGAGCGGCAGGCGGTGGAGATGCTGCCGCTGCCGGGGACCACGGAGCCAGCGCAGATGTGCGTGTGCAGGCGCTGCTTTTGTGAATGTCACATGTCCTGTGCACCTGCGAGGGGGGGACTGAACAATGCCAGCCTCCGGAGCTATAGCCCTGGCAAGGTTAGAATCCAAGTCTGAAACAGGAGGCCCACGGGCAGGGAGGAATGCAGACAGCAGGACCGCAGGCTGTCGCTGCAACTGTGAGAGTCAGGAGCCCTGGCTTCTTGCCCGGCTCTGCTGATGAGACTTCTCCAGCCTTCCCAGAGCCCCAGCTTCCTCACCTACTCAATGGGATAATGACTGGGTGCAGCCGTCCACGCCCATAGTCTCAGCTACCAGGGAGACTGAGGCAAGAGGATCATTTGAGCCCAGAAGATCAGGGCCAGGCTGGGCAACATAGACTCACCCCTCCCCCCAAAAAAAGGAGCGGGGAGGATGAATTGATCATCACCCACCAAAATGGGTTGTTGTAAATATGAACTAATAACAGGGCTTTGGAAACTGTGAAGGGCTCACGTCATGTACTGTGCTTGTCTCAATTTCCATTAGTGAAGGAAAAAGTGGGCAGGATTTGGTCAGGTCAGTAATGACAAAAAGCCACCCACACGCGGCCCTCTCTGCCGTCTCTCCTGGAAAGAGCATTCCGCAAGGTCATGTCCTTGGCACTTTGAGCAGAGCACCCCCAAGTCTGGCCTAGGGATCCAGTCTTCTGCTGTAGTGAATGTGGGGCCCTGGACTTTGGCTGCAGACAGCTGTCGGAGAACTTTAACCCTGTACGAGAGAACAAAATATCGAAAGCTGCCAGGCGCGATGGTGTAGGCCTGTATTTCCAATACTTGGGAAGTTGGGAAAGGAGGAACACAGGTTTGAGGCCAGCCTCGATAACTTAGCAAGGTTCCTCAGCAACTTAGTGAGACCCTGCTTCAAAAAGAAATAAAAGCCAGGTATGGTGGCGCATGTTTTTAATTCCAGTTCTTGGGAGGCTGAGACAGGAGGATTGCGCGTTGGTGGTCAACCTCAGCTACTTAGTGAGGTCCTCTGAAATTTACTGAAACCCTGTTTTGAACTAAAGAATAAAAATATTCAAGCCCACCCAGGGATGCCATTATTAATGCCAGGTGTGGTGGCGCACACCTATAATCCCCGCGCTTGGGAGGTTGAGACAGGAGGATCGCACAGGTTCGAAGCCAGCCCCAGCTACTTAGTGAGGCTCTCAGCAACTTAGTGAGACCCTGTTTCCAAATAAAATATAAAATAGGTCTGAGAGTACAGCCCGGAGGTAGAAAGCCTCTGGGTTCCACCCCAGTACCACAAAAAAATAAAAAATAAAAAAATAAAAATAGA